>NW_026947516.1:37853200-38100700 GCF_034190915.1 Cavia porcellus | reverse complement strand
CATATGTATATACATTTAAGATTAATTATCTGGGGTCTGGGGATTTAGCTCAGTGACATAAGTGCCTGCCTTGCAAGCATGCAGTAGTGAGTTCGACCCCTGGTACCAGCAAAAAAAAAAAATTAATTATCTGACTATTTAGGGCTTTATTTCTGAAACTAAATTTCCCTGGCAATATTTAATTCCTTTCTACTTGTATAATCTTAATCTGAGCCACTACATCATTTACCTGAACTATGAAAATAACCCTATATTCCTAAATATTTGTCTTTGTCCTTGTATTTAGTAAATTCTGCCTTAGGGACTCATAGATCAACACATAAATAAGACACAATATCATCTATGCTTAAGTCTCCCATTCCAAAACCCCATTTGTGTCATATTGTAATTGGGTACAATTAAAAATTTCCATGACAGATTATAAATCCTATATGATCTAGCATCTTCCCTATGTTTGCCACTCATTGTTTGTGCAATCTATTTACTACATTCTAGTGCTATTGATTTTCTTCTAATTCCTGAAACATTATTATTCCAAACTCATTACTATTTCATGGCCTATATAGATGCTATTCACTCTTCCTGAATTGTTCTTCATTTATATTTCCATATGACTGATTCTGGTTTACTGAGTTTCAACTGAAAACACATTTCAAATAGAGGGTTTTCTTGATCATATATTTGCATTAAAAATATTTTCTTTACCTGGCCCACGCTGCTTTCTTTAATTTATTTAAATTCTATTTTAAAGGAAATTAAGTAAAACAATAAAATGAAACCAATCAAACAGTGAGAATGTTAGGTTTCAAAAATAAGACAGAAGGAAATCTTCCATAATTGCTATACTACATAATGTTATCCTCTAAATAGATGCTCAGACTATTGATTGACTTTAGGCCTGCAAAGTCAATCAAACAATACAAGCATTAAGTTGATTTTTTAACTTTAATAGCTGTCATCTCAGCCCATGTTCATCCAAATCATCCAGTTGTTTATGAGGGAGGGTGTGGCTCTTTTGTCTCCCTACCTACTGTCTGGCTCATGGGACAGGGCTGGTTTCTTGTATCTCCTCCATAACTGCATGGCTACTTCTGGCTCACAGGCAGGAGTTGGTCTCTTGGTTTTCCTCCTGGACTGCATGGCTACTACTGGCTCACAGGAGGGGAGTAGCTTCTTTGTTTTCCTCTTGGCCCACATGGCTGCCAAAAGCTCACAGGAGGGTGCAGGTTTGCTTCTTGATTCTCCTCCTGACCCACAACTATGGCTGGCTCACAGAAGAGGGTTGACTTCTTGGTTGTCTTCCTGACCCATTATGCCCCATGCTGCTTTATAATACATAATCTGTTTTATTAGATTTATGGATCTTATCCCCATTTGTAATTTTCATTTGTTTGATTCCTTCATTCATCCTTTGTCCAAATTGGACAGCACTTATTAAAATCCTCATATTGTTAATTTTTCTATTTTTAATGCACTGGAAACCTACCATGCGTGACTGTTCTTGTGCTGGACAAACAGTCACCAAAGACATAGATGATAACTACTCAACTGCAAAAGCAATTTTACAATGGTACTTGATGTATAACAAATAGCAAAAAAAAATTTATTGCTATAATTCATTCCATTTTTTTGCACTAGGTCATATCATGCACATTCAGGGTAAAGAGAAGTTATTTCTGCCAGACACCTTTTTTTCCTACAGTATAAATACTTCCAACAAAGGATTTACATGGTAGTAATATTTTTTTCCTAAGGCAAAATATGAATTTATATAATTTTATGTCTCATCCCTATAAAAAGATAGTAATTGGTAAAATCTCTTTTATCTCATTGGGCTTATAGGACCAAAAGCTTATTCTAGTCCTTTACAAATTCTTTTTTCCAAGAAAAACATTATTTGAGGTGTATTTTAACCATTTTTCACCCTTGTGAATGTGGACTCAGTAGCAACAAAGTTTAGTGTCCTCAACATCAAATAGCTAGGTATGGGTACCAGAAACTGGTCCTGTACAAAATCACAATGTTCTCACAATAGGAAATGTATTTATTTTTCCATGGTGCTATCTAAACCTGTTATTTGCAGCTCTGTTGGAAATATCACTATTCATGCAAAGGGTTAACAACTACATTGGTAACATATAATAGAAAGGTTTTGAAGGTCATGGTAGATTATATTTCTATCAAACAGCATTGAGTACGGATGAAGAAACAAACTGTCTTTTACTTTTGTAAAGGGGTCACTCTTCTGACTAGCCATACAATATTTTTCAAGGAAATTCATTCTTTTTCAATTTGCATGTTTCATTTAATCCATCTCATATTTATATTTTTCCCTGGTGTTACTTTGCACTCTTGTTTTTTCTCTATCGCTTCTTGTTTTCTTTTATGAAAATGTGGAAGAACTAAAACATTCAGTAGAACTAGTTTCATCATAAACATAAAAATCTTATTACATATCTAATCTTTTTATTTTTTCTACATTTCTGAAGAGAGATTTATTTAGAATAAAACTGTGTTTTTAAACTCTCATTCTTCTTTATCTGAGTTGCACAATAGAGCAAGAGAACATTACTTTCTTTGGAAGCAAGTGTGCTTTTGTGTATTTTTCTCTATTAAAATTTTAGTTTAGTTTGCCCTGCAAAGAAGAGGTACATAATTTTTAAAAATGCTATCTTGATGATATCTGGAATTTGTGTTGGAATTCTTCCAAAAGAGATAGATGGTTCATATCTTCGTAAAAAGTAATTTAAACATGCACTGTTGGCACAGTGATTCTCCAAAGTGATTTCAAGGATGAAAAGAGATGCATCAACATGAGATATATATCATAAAATAGAGACCTATTCTACAACATGTATTCAATTTGCAGACATGAGAAACAGTAAGTATTATATAATTTGGAAACTCTAAAAGTTACCTATTTTAAAAAATGATATGGCACCAACCCATTGCTTCAAGTTAGCCTAATGTTCCCCCTTTGCAACTGGATGATTTTAAGGACAGCTGGAGTTGATAGCAACTAAGGCACATAAAGCAACTAAATGCTTGCATTATTTACTTGATTATTCTGACCTGGGGCCAGAGGTTTGATCATCTCTTGGGTGGATGAGAGTATGCAATATAGCAAATATGGGAAATTTCTTTCTATCTTATTTTTGAAAGTTAATATTCTTTTCACTGTTTACTTCATTCTGATTAATCATTTTGCTCTATTTGACATTGTTTTTTATTCTTAGTGTTCCAATTTTGTTTGACATTGCTATACCAGATTGAATGGACAACTATTTTGAAGATAACAAAATATACTATGGTACCTGTTATTGTTATCCTGCTCTGAAGTGCTGTACAAATTTCACTACATTGTCTTGGTAGGATTTGTTTTGTCTACATTTTTTATATCTTAGTATCTTTAAAATAAAAAAAATTAGTTTCATATGGTGTACTTTTTTGTCTTTTTGAGACAGAGTATTTCTATGCAGTTCAGGCTGGCCTTGAGATCACTTTGTAGCCTAGGCTGGTTTCAAACTCACAATGATCCTTCTGGCTTAGCCTCCTGAGTGCTGGGATTACAGGTGTGAGCCAACACACATGGCTTCATGTGGTTTGAAAATTAATTGTGCTCATTTCATAAAACACTATTTTTCCAACAAGTTAGCATGAATATTTTCAGGTATACACCAAAGTTGAAAAAAATTTATAGTGAACATTTACATGTCACTATTAGCATCATCATATTTTTTGTCTCTTTTTAAAATGGGCATCAAACTCACAATCTCATGCTTACCATTCAGGCACTTATGCCACTGGCCTAAATCCCCAGCCCAGTATCTTCAAATATTTACTACATATTTTCACATCTATCTATCTATCTATCTATCTATCTATCTATCTATCTACATTGTAGCAATCTATCTGATATTTTAAAAACATTTCAAAGTAAATTTCAGATATTAAATCACTTTCTATTAAATGCTTCTGCATTATTGAGTTCTGATTCTTTTATATATTTTGGATACCAGTGCTTTGCCAAATATATGAGTTTTGTGAATTTTTTCTATCTGTTGCACATATTTTCAGTTTTGATTTCAATTTTGAAAAAGTAAATATTTTAAATTTTCATTCCACCTATGATTGATTATTTTATAGATATTTAAATACAACTTTTAAAAACATAGGATAAAACATGCCTCTTATTAGAAATTGAAAATTAGATTGAGTGGGTGTATGATTGGGTGCATGATTTTATATTTATACATAATTTGACACTAGCACCTTGTGAACTTTTATAATTTGTACTATTAATGCATGTATGAATCTATTAAAGATGTAATATACACTTCAGATGCATACAGAATATTTACTTATCAACATTCACTATTTACCTGTACCTTTTCTCTTTTGAATTTTGTGAGGAAAATAAATGTTTATTTTCTTAAGTAGCACATTGCTTTTATCGTGGTTGAAGTTTGGAGGAGAGATGAAGTAGATACATATGATCTATGCTAGTATCTAGGAGATAGGACAGAAGTGTGTGGATGAAGAATTACCAAGACAGAGCAAGGAAAGAAGCTGGGAAAATGGCGAATCAATAAGCATCAAAGTGAATTACCTATATAAGAGAAACAGCTCAGAAGCTGGAATTTAGCATCCTGGAGAAGACCAGAAGGAAGGAGATGGGTCCTCTTAATGCAGAAAGAAACAAATGTAAAAAAAAAAGAAAACAGAAAGAAAGAAAGAAAGAAAGAAAAAAGAAAGGAAGGAAGAAAGGAAGGAAGGAAGGAAGGAAGGAAGGAAGGAAGGAAGGAAGAAAGGAAGGATAGAACAGAAAAACATGGACAGAAGGCTGTAGCCAGATATGCTCTCACCATAGCTGGTCCCACTCTGTGCAAAATGCCACTGGAATCTGAAGATGCATGGTCAAGATGAAATTGTGGGTTGGTAAGCCCAAGGGAATCTGTGAGAGGATCCAGTCATGGAGGGGAGTGGCACACCAGAGTCTGGTTGAGTGTGGAGAACTCAGTTCTCCCACAGGATTAGGTGATTGGCCAGAAGTGTTTTTTGGAGTCTGGCAAGACAAGCTCAGCACCAGAACTGCAGCCGGCTTCATTCAGCTACTCCTAGTGCAGAGCAGATTGGTGAGAATTGCTTGCAGTTAGTCCCACCCCTGTGCATGGTCCAATAGCCAAGGATGAGGTTTCCCTAAAGCTATCCCTAAAGGGCAACAACCACATGGCCAACACTACCGTGTTGCAGGCTTCAAGTGGTTGACCAACTCAGAAGGGAGGGGCCAGCCTGCTCCATCCCTTCTAGTACTCCAGTCATCAGCAGCAGATGGGGATGAGCAGCAATCCCTAGCCAGCATTCTTCAGAGTAATTGTAAACAATACAGGAAGTACCAGGGACCCCCACTATTCACTTGTCTGGAAAAAAACCAGAAACATGACAACAAGAAGAAACAAAAGCAAACCTCCAGCCACGAACCCAAACAGCAAGGCCCAGGAGAGTTAAACACAGAAAAGATCAGGGGTTGCACACCTGCAGTTTCTGAAGAAGCAACACCTGACATAAATAAATATCTCTGTGAAATTATAAAAGAACTTAAAACAGAAGTACAAATGCAAATAAAGAAGGATACAAGAAAAATAACAACAGAAAAGCTAAGCACCTCTGAAGAAGACGCAGATGGAAGAATGTAAGAGCATAGAAAAAGGAAGGAAACCTTTGATGAAGAATATTAAAAAAATCTAGAACACATGAAACAGATGCAAGTAGATTACCAGGAAATTAAAAATTCCATTGAAAGCTGGCAAAACTGCTTGAAAGAAGCAAAAGATAGACTGGCAAACCTTGAAGACAGGTTTGCAATGTGTGATCACAACAGAAAAATTCTATTAAAAATAACAAGGAACCAGGAAGTAACAATACAAAGGCTAGAAGATAACAAGAGGGTCTATAACTTAAGAATAAAAAATGAGAGTGAAGAAGCAAGAGTAAACACAAATGAAATACAAAGGCTATTTACAGAAATAATTAAAGAAAACTTGCCAATCATAAGAAATGGAAATGATATTCAGATATATGAGGCACACATAACTCCAGCGAGCTATAATCTTAAATAGATCTAAACCCAGATATTTCATAATCAAGATTCCAGAAATTCAACAGAAGAAAGAATATTAAAATCTGTCAGAAAAAAGAAGCAGTTCACCAATAACGGAAAGTCCATTATAATCATGACAGACTTCACAACAAAAACCATCAAATCTAGGAGATCTTGGAGTGAAGTATTCCAAGTCTTGATAGAAAATAATCTCCAACACAGATTGATGTACACTGCAAAACTGTCTCTCAAAATTAAGGGAGAAACAAGATGCCACCATGACAAAGAGGAACTGGAGGAGTTCATGACAACCAATTCAACCCTACAAAAAATACTGAAGGAAATTCTAGAGAAAGAGAGAGAAAAGATCGTGGCTTCAGGAATAGCAACAGAAGGAGCTCACTGAATGGGGCAGATGTTGGAATGAAGGGGAAAATCAGACATCCAATGGAAGAAAAATAACATGGCAAAGATGAGGCAGTGAAGGTGGTCCAAAATTGCTAATGTTGATGGCCTCAAAACACTAATAAAAAGAAACACAGGCATAATGGATCAGGAGATAGGGCCCATCAAGATGCTCTTTATAAGAAATATAATTAACCTGAAAGTGGGTTTATTAACTGAAAGTCAAAAATGAGAATATAATGCTCTATGTTACAGGGAACTAGAAAAAAGTGGGACACTCACCCTTGAGCTGCAAATTTGTTAGAAATACATAACACTTTTGTACACTGGAGAACTACTGAGCTATAAGGGAGGAAAACCTTGAGGATCTTGCAGATAAATGGATACAACTTGATATCCAGCTCAGGGGTAAAAAGGTTCAGGACCACTTAGCTAACTACCAGGTTGCCTCCATTATCTAAAAACTAAAGAAGTTAGTGGGATATAAAACATACAATGCACCCAGTGAAAGTGAAAGGGGAGGAATTGTCTAAAAAGCAAAGGCACTCAGGATATCATTAATCTTGTAGCATGATTTGAAACCCATATTGTTTTCATTGTTCTGTTTAGTTTGGTTATATGCTGTTCCAGTTTGCCTACTTTTACTAGATTTGAGAGCATGGACAGGTAATCCAAAGATAGCAGGATATACTAAGGTAACCATTTTTAATTTTCTATTAACTTAATGTGAAGCCCTATATTGCTTTCACTGTCTTGTTTTGACTGATTTTATTTGAATCTGTTTTGTTTGATCGCTTTCTTGTCTAGACTGATTGTATTTGAATCTGTTATGTTTGATATATCAAGTCTGAGAGTATAGGCAACTACTCTGAAGACAGTAATTTCACTAAGATACCCATTATCATTTGATTATTACCTTCTTTTTAAGTCCTGTAATGTCTCCAATGTATTGTTTTTATTAAAATTGTTCCATACTTCTATGTTCTATTTTATTGTGCCTGATGATATGGGCAATTCTATTGAAGATAACAAGAGACACCATGTTAACCATTGTAGATCACCTTGCATTTTGGTTTTAAGTCATGTACTATGTCCATCCTTGTTTTTCTTTTTTTTTTGACTGACCCTATTTTGGTTTTTTTCTTTTTTCTCATTTGGTTTTATTCTCTTCAAAATAAAAAAAAAGGACAGGGGAAGGACATGAAAGAAAAGTTAAAAATAAATAGAGTAAATAGTAGCAATTAGTTCAAATGGAACTTTTAAAAGAGAGATATGTAAAAGTATTTTTTGGAAGCCTACCTACATTGGCACCACCACAGACAGGATTAATGTGCTGTGTTATGGTCCTTGCCTTTTGTTACCTTCTCTGTTACTGAGACAAATTTTCAACATCCAGAAGTTAAAGGAGTAAATGTTTCTTTTATTTCACAGTTAGTAAAGATTTCAGTCTGTAGTTTGCTGGCTTCAAGGAAAGGGTGCATGCCATTCAGAAAGCAGAAAAACTTCCCTCTTCTATATCTTTCTATTTTGTCCACTCTACAAGCCTTTTGTGATGCCACCTGCACACAGGTTGGGTCTTTCCTCCTCAGTAAATCCATCATCCATACCTATAAATATGCTAAACCAATCACTGGACTAATCTAGTATTGCAAACCCATGTCTAGCCATCTCCTCAAAGTCCTACCTCTGGACAGACAGATATTATCTTTAGATATATTATTATCTTTAGACAGATATTTTATTTATTTAGACTGGGGATAGAGAAGTTTTCTTTCCAATAGCAAGACAACTTCATGTATATGTGGAATTAAAATTTTCATTTCAATCTGCATTTCCCTTTCTGTTCACATTCTAAATTCACAATACCCAATTCTTTCTGATTAACACCCTGAAGGTAATTTATGAGACTGAGAAAAGATGTACATTTAACTTATATATTAGTTTTCCAACTCGCACATTTAGATTTGATGTTGCAACATCATCCATGTCTGCTTTATGGTTATAAATCATAAGAAATGTTTAGGGCCCTCATAGATGTTATGTCTTTTCCTTTGCTTGGATCTGTATATTTGAACACTTTACCTATCATTTCTATCATTTAGTAAGCTCACTGATGTTATCAGAACCAACTAAAAAATATAGTACTTGTAGTCAGACAAATGCAGCACCCATTTGAACTTTGAAAGTAATATCTTCAACTGGAAATTCATTCTAAATAAATATGGGCAATAATTTTATATACTCATATTGGCACTGCTTGAAGGACATTTTTTTTCATGACAATAACTGCTAATTTTAGACTCAAAGAACTGAAGAGTTAATTCCACAGTCCCATCTTTAGGGTCTGTTTCTTTGCATCTCCAGTGAGAATTCAAATAGGTCAGAAAGTCTTCTGGAAGTTTAGATGATAGAATTTAATACAGAAAAGTAATCTTTTTTAAATGTTGGGAAAGATGTGGTGTCATACTGAAATAAAAAATAACAGAGTTTGACAAGTGGAAAGCCCCTAAGCTGACTGGAATGGATGTACAAGATACTGATGGATACTAGAAACATGGAAAAATAGTTCTAGTGGGAATTGGACCATTCCAGAGACAAAGCCTCAGCTGTAGATGCCACTCAATGAAGGCTGGAATTCTCTTAATTCCCTACTTTGAATTTCTCAACAGTTCTTTGTTAGCTCAAACCTAGTAGGAAGGTAGTTGTTCAAAAAATTCTCAAAAATTTAATTTCCAGGAGTGTGTTCTCTATAGTAAAATTGTTGCAGGCAGCTAAGCTAGTTAGAATTATAGGCAGTGAGACAGGGCTATGTTCTCCATACAGCCAGTGCAAAAGCCTGTCAGCTACCTGAGAAGCGGATGCCTCCTGCTGTGGGCCAGACCTCAAGACAAAAGACCATACAAATGCACTAATATCCTGGGGTTGATACAATACCTGAAATAGTTCCCACCCCCCTAGGAAAGATTCACAGCTCTGTAAAAATACCAGTTTTGTACATGACTTGCTTACCCATTTGTTCCAAATGTAATCAATTTTATCTGAACTATTGATCTTATTGGCTAAGTATAGTTATGCCCCACTTTATGACCATCTGCCTTGTGAGTTCCCAGTCTTGCCCCACCTTGAACCTATGGCTTTACTCTATAAAATTCACTGGAAAAGACAGAGTCCTTGACAACCTACTCGGGACCCCTTCTGAATCTCTTCAGACAGAAGCTTCCTTTCACTCAGTAACTGTATTCTACTCTTACCTCTGTTATTCCTAAAATTTACTTTTCTATTTTAGAGAACACAAACTCCAAGACATAGTAAGTTGGGCATTTCATTCCCCTATATCAAAATCAGAGTGGACATGGTTTCAAAAATGGCAGCTTGCTAGGGGATTGGGAGGAGAGTCTCTGTGGAGAAATCATATTAGATGCTAGAATATGACAACATGGGGATGGCCAGATGAATGGATAATGATTCTTATTAACCAAGACAGCATGGTTAGAAGATATAAGGTCATGCTCAGACTGTGGCTACTGATAATGGGAGTCTGTGAATCCCGCATCTGTAACATGGCACACTGACCAGTGGATCCAAGAGGAAAAACTGTATTGCCTTTTGGTGGCTGCTGGAAACTGAGACCCAGGACTCTGCGAAGCAGCCAGGGCTGCCTGGCTATGCTGAAGGAGATTGTGAAAACCTCTGGAGCTCCGAAGCTGGACACTGTGCAGTTTACTGACCATTCTGCACTGTGTTGGGAATGCAGCGAAGGCAAGCAGCGCAGTGTGCAGTAGGCCCAAGAGGAAGATCTGCATTGAGTCCTGGTGAGTACTTAGGGACTGGGTCCCATGGCTGCTGTGTCTCACAGGAGGACATCTTGGAACTGGGCAGAACCCACCACCATGGCAGCATCAGTAACATGGAGAGTTGGTGGAGGACATCTTGGAGTTGGGCAGAACCCATGGCTCGGTGACATCAGACAGTTGCTCCTGGTGCAGAGAGGTCTGGTGGAGGACATCTTGAAATTGGGCAGATCCCAGTGCTATGATGGCATCAGCAAGACAGAGAAAACTAGTGGAGAACATTTGGAATTGGGCAAACCCGGTGCCAGAGTGACATTAGATATTCGCGCCTGGCACAGAGAGGTCTGGTAGAGGACAGATGGGATTTGGGCAGAGTCCTGTGCCATGGTGACATAAGTCAGCTGCTTCTGGCACAGAGAGAACTGACAGGATCTGCTGGGGCTGAACCAAGCCTCTGGTTGGGACCCAATAAGCAGATACAAAATAGTCGCAACTCTGTGACATACACAAAGTACAGCCTAACTTGTGGATTGACTGGCACAGAGGCTGGAGGCTAGACTGCACTATCCCTGCATCCCTGCATACCCCAGATAATGGAAAATTGGGGAGGGTAGGAAACAGTCAAGTCAGCACACTTCTGAAAGGCCCTAAGCAATACAGAGAGAGCCAGAGACCCCCAGGACACTCCAGGCTGAAAGAAACCAGAAACATGACAAGAGATAGAAATAAAAAAAAAAAAAACTCCAGCTGCCCAAAATGAGAAAATAAGCCCAGAAAAAGTAAATATAGAAGAGAACAAGCACAGTAACCATCCAATACTGGACACAGCATCAGCCAAAATAAAAAAAAAAATACCTCCATGAACTCATAGATGAATTTAACGATGTACTCCTGATCCAAGTGAGGCAAGATATGAAGAGATTAATTAAAGAAATGATAAGCCCTGCCCAAGAGAACATAAATGGAAGAACGGAGGAAATCAGAAAAGAAAGACGAACATCTGAAGAAGAATTTAAACTTAACTTGGAATACATGAAACAGATACAAAGAGATTACCAGGAAACTAAAAACTTCATTGAACACTAGCAAAATTCCATGATAGAAACTAAAGTTAGCCTATTGAAACTTGAAGAGAGATTTATGATATATGATCATGAAAGAAAAGACCTCTTAAAAATAACAAGGAACCAGAAAGAAATAATTCAAAGGCTAGAAGACGACAAAAGGATACATAACTTAAGAATAAAGCACGTGATGAGGAATCAGGAGCAACCAAAAATGGAATACAAAGAATGTTCACAGATATATTACAGGAAAATTTCCCATGTATAGCAAAAAGAAATGATATCCAGATAAAAGAGGCATACAGAACACCAGCTACCTACAACCAAAACAGATCTACAAACAGACATATAATAATCAAGATTCCAGAAATCAACCAAAAAAAGAAAGGAATAATAAAAGCAGCCAGGGAAAAGAAGCAGATTACCCACAATGGGAAAATTATCAAAATAAAAACAGACTTATCAACACAAACTCTTAAATCGAGAAGGAAGTGGGAAGAAATATTACAAGTTCTGAAAGAAAATAATTTGAACCAAGACTCATATACCTGTCAAAACTCTCTCTCAAAATTAATGGAGAAATAAGATGCTTCCAAGACAAGGAGGAACTGTGGGAGTTCATGGCCACCAACCCAACCCTACAGAGAGTGTTGAAGGACATTCCAGAGAAAGAGAGGAAGGGATACCAGGATTCTAGCAACAGTGATGGAGAGGGCTCAATGAACGGGGCAGACAGTGGAATGAGGGAATAAGGTGGACAAATTATAGCAGAAAAGTGGAGTAGCAGACATGAGGCAGAGACGGTAAGCAACAGTCTTTAGTATAGACAGCTCTGAAACAGTATAAAAAAAGGCAGAGGTCATTGTTAATAGTGTATCAGGATTTAAAAAACATAGTAGTCTTATTGCCATATTTAGTTTGAATTTAATTTGTTCTGGTCTGTCCACTCATGTCAGATTGGAAGGCACAGACATCTGACCCAAAAATAGCAGGTTATACCATGCTAACTATCCTTACTTTCCTATTAACTTAAACTGAAATTCTGTATTACTTACATTGTCTTACTATGACTGATCACAATTGCATCCAATTCATAAGACCATGGATTGGCCTTGGCTGATTTTATTTGCATTTGGTATGCTTGTTAGTATCAACCCGAAAAGTAGAGGCAACTACTCTGAAGACGAGAAGATGTAAAGGATATCCATACAGGTATTAATTATTAACAGCTCTCAAATCCTACAATGGTTTCAAAGTTGTGTTTTTATAAAAATAGGTAATACTATGTTTAACTATGTTAAGCTGATGTTGTGGACAAATCTATTGAAAATAACAAGAGAAAACATAGTAACTATGGAAGATCACCTATATTGTGGTCTTATATGTCTTATCCATTGCATGTTTTTCTAGGAATTTGTTTTGCTGTCTTGTTACAACTTGTTTTTCCCTATAATACAGAGAGGATAGATATATATGTAGAAATTCACACATGAGTTTTTTTAAAAAAAATTATTTACAGGAACAGATTATATAAGGCAAGATATAATGAAGAGATACTCTGAAGAAGAGACACTAAGAAACCCAATGCGAATTTTGTAGCATTATGATACAAATTCTAGCAATACTATTGTTCATTGCTTAGAAAGATATTGGTCTGATCTCTTGAGTTCAATTTCAACATATGTAGAGATGAGGACAGCTACCACGAAGAGAATGAGAGATGCGATGGTAGTTATTATTGTCTTACATAATGTTGGATCTTGAAGACCTAAAAAGCCTTCATCATCCTATAATGATTTGATTAGTTCTATAATATGCAATAAGTATATAAAGTGGGTGAAGATGGGGAAAACTATTTGTAAGGAACTAGAGATATTGAGATAGACAGTGAAGATCTTCAGTGGACTTGCTTTGAAATCTGTATTTCTTTAAAATGTTTTTTTTTTACTGTTTTGTTCTGTTTTGATATGTTTAATCTTACCCTCTTTCAGATGTAAAACAAGTGGTAGGACTGATAACCATATTACTGAGTTTTGTTCCATCATTGAGCAGAACTCTTTGCAGTGTCAGTTTGTGAATGTCATTTTAAGTACTTTAATTTTGTAACCTGCGCAGCTATTTCTAAGATGACAATATGTAACTTATCAACCCACGATTTCCTACTGTTTGCTTTTCTGTAATTTTGTATTATTTCTACCCTTTTTTTATCTCCATGATTTTTGTTTGTTTCCTTTTTTAAATAAAAAAAAGTGCCCAGAGGATGGTATGGTGCTGCTATCATCCTTTGGCGTCTAAATGAAAATAAAATTATGATGCTGTAAAAAAGAAAGATATACTAGAGTGATTTGCCCTCAAACTGTGTATACTTTCTCAGGAACAGTTTTCAGGGCTTTCCAAGCATTTTAATGTATCTTTAAAATAATCACATGAAATATTTTATTAATCTCATTTTACATTTGAAAGAATTAAAATGCTAATTTAGTAACTGGTAAAGCTGATATGTAACCCATTCATTTTTGTTTAATCCAAATCCTTACATTTTTACTTTTTGACCACACCTCTCTCACAATATGAGGCTATGGAAAGAATTTTCAATGCAATATTAAATCTGGTAAAATTTCACTTATTTATGCTTTATAATGCCCCCATATCAAAAATGTAGGCATAGAGAGTGCAACATCCAGAATTACCATATTGAAAGGCATGATAAAGCCACAGTATTTCAGACAGATTGAAAAAAGACAATGTGGGCCAAAAATTGACTACTTCTAAACCCACAAGATTGAACTATGCTGGGAAACTTTATCTTTGGAGCACTGTGCAAACCATTATGTCTCAGAGAATTTATGTTTCCTTGTTTGTTTATTTCATACTGGAGATTTAACATATGACAACTGCAATTAGCTATATCCCAGACCCTTTTCACACATTCAAATTTTGAGACAGGATTTCACTAAGTCATTATGTAGCCAGGAATTGTCTCTAATTACACTCCTCCAACCTCAGCTTCCTAGAGTAATGGGAATATAATTATATGCCACCATTCCTAGCTATGTCTCAGAACTTTTAAACCAATTTATTACTACTATAAACTCAACCATGAAAATGCTACACCAGATGAACAAATTAAGTACCGAAGTCAGAAGGGCTAGTAAAATCCAAGGAGTTGAGACATGTTAAAATACTGTCAAAATGGAGAGCAAAATAGAAGACACATAAATAAGAAGTAAGGAGAAATGTAAGTAAGTTTTAATGTCATCTATTCTCTTGTTTTAAAAAAAATTTTAATATGTATCCTAATTTGTTGCATTTCACTAAAAAGAAAGTTTTCTGCTTTTATCTGTTTTACAGACTATTCATTGTAAAACAGCCTTTTTACTGTGATTTGTACTGTGAATAATTCTGGCCATCCTTGCAAATCTATTATACACAGTGTATTAACTGTTATTGTTCTCTAATTAATTTCTTTTGAATTTGTTTTACTTTTCATAGAAGAGAGTGTTTTTTCTATTTTCTTTATTAATAGCTATTTGTATTACATTAAAATAAGGAATGGAATAAAAAACAAACTACAGAAGTTCAAGAGAAAGAATTTAAAAAATAACTTGTGGGGTAAGGAAGAGGTAATCACTATACAGCAGGAAAAAAGGGATCAAATGTGAGAATTCATTACACAGTATGGCAATTTCACTATATTCTGAAGGCACCCATTTCTGAATATCTTAAATTGTGAAGAACATATTCTTTTTGGCTGCCTTCATTGCTTTTTAAATATTGGATTAAAATTTTTATACATACACATTTGAAGGTGGAAAAGCTAAGATTTTACTTAGTTCTCATAGTGAAATCAGGTTATATGGTCAAAAGTCAGTTTGCAATGCAAACATATGTCTGTAAATTTTCTCATTTGCCACAAAAGCTAATTAGTGCAAGCTAATAAAAATGTCTTAAAATTTTAAAAAGGTTGAAATTAAAATGACGATATAGGAACTATAAAAACAGAAAAAGTTTATTTTCATTTAAAATGAGAACCTTGATTTAATGAGCAATATGTATTTCTCATCAAATTACAGACAGAAAATTAGTCATTAAAAGGTTCAATTATGCAAATGCTGTTAAAAATAGATTGAAGGCAAAAGAAAATTCCCTGGGTGTATGGTATTCATTCTTGGACTTAATCCAGTAAATTTTCTCCACTTTTGTAGGAAGGCTAAGTAATGGGAATGTGTCTGAGAAAGTTAAATTTTGTATTCTGCACAGATGGACTTCTCTTAGTGGTGGTCTATTAGCTATCACCTTGTCTCTTTAAATGTTCCCATGCTTTATAATATTCCTATCTGAAAAGTTGCTGTTGGGCATAGAAAAATATTTTAGGGAGTTAATGGTGTTTTTGAGTATTATCTAGTGATATAATGAAACAAGTGGTAAAATTTTGTATGGGAGTTATGGAAAGGCTTTATAAATCAATATTCCTGTATTGAATTGGGAGAAAAAAGATGGCGCCTTGCTAGGGGATTGGGCAGAGAGTCTCTCCGGAGAAACCATATTAGATGCTAGAATATGACAACATGGAGAGGGCCAGACAAATGGATAACAATTCTTATTAACCAAGACAGCATGGCTGGAGGATTTAAAGTCATGCTGAGACTGTGAAGGCTGATAATGGGAGGCTGCAAATCCCGCGCCTTTAATGCGACAAACTGACCAGTGGACCCAACAGGAAAAGCTGTGTTGACTTTGGTGACTGCTGGAAATTGGGACGCAGGACCCCACGAAGCAGCCAGGGCCGTCCGGCTGCACTGGAAGAGATTGTGAAAAGCTCTGGAGCTCCAAAGCCAAATGTTGTGCAGTTTTTTGACCATTCTATGCTGCGCCAGGAACGAATTAGAGATTCTTGTTTTCCTAATTGTAAGATATAGAACATATATGATGAAATTCTAAGTTGAATCATAGAAATAAAGAATGATGAAAATTATATGTAGTATAATTACACTTCGAAAATTCCTTAGTTTATAAAGTAAAATATTCATAAGTTTGTGTTTACAATCTCATGTAGCATTTCCAGTACTGTAGCATGATATCCATTGAATGACACTGGGAGGGCATTCATAATCCTCACTATTTGCTTTTTTGTCTTCTTTTTTCTTTTTGAACCTCCCTCAAAAAGCTCTAGTCTTGAAAAATTCACTTGTTTTATGTTGTAAATCATAGTTTAGATGCTTAGTTAGCAGTTAAACCTCAAACAGCAAATGAAGTTTGGTCAAATCCCCAAAAGCCTCCATAGCTCCCTTAGTTGGCCATGAAAACTATGGAAAGAGAAACAAAAGGGTTTATCTCAAGGCATCAAACTTCCCAGTATCCACACTGTATCATTTAACCAGATGTGTATATGACTCTTGTAACATTCCAGTACAATAATCAGTCATGCTGTTCAAAGTGATAGCTATCGTAATCCTTGACCTTGTAAATTCATATAGGTATATGAAAGAGAAAGAGAGCTCAGAAATTGGTGCCAGCCAGCCAGTAACCAGCAGTTTCAATGGCAAAAATTTACTATTGCAGTTTGAAATAAACCTCACTTGTTTCTGAAAATTTGGTGCCCCATGAATACATTTCTTGAGCATACTGTAAGCAGTTTGAAGTAAACCTCACTTGGTTCTGAACATTTGGTGCCCCATGAGTAAATTTCTTGAGCATACTGTAATAAGGCTAAAGAAACTAGTCAGTAATTGGAATGCATACATTCAGAAGTCTTGATACTTAAAACATTCTAATTTTACAGTAATGTTCCTATACCTAGTTGTGAATGACACTGTACAGAGAATTGTAAAATATTTGTGCCTTTTTTCAAGATATTGCTTTGTACTCTTTTAATATTAAGATTTTTTGTTTCTTTGGAACTGCGAATTGAACTCTGGGCCATTATGCTAAGTTAAGTTCCCAGCCCCTCCTAATTTTGAAACAAGTATTTTACTAAAGCATAGGGTTTTCCAGGCTTGGAACAAATTTTCAATCCTCCTGCCTCAACTTCCCTCTATAGTTTTTAGTCATTGGATTTTTTTATTAAAACAACATTTAAAAATTTATAAAAACTCCTATTAGAAAAACTGGCACACAAAAATTTGTCTGAAATATGTTTTGCATTGAATCTAAATATTCTTATTAAAATAGTTGAAGAGCATAGACACCCATTACCTTGTATTTCAAGATATGTGTAGTATTATTCCATTACAGTATCCATATTCTCCAGCATTTGCTTATTGAGCTTATGACACTCTTTTTTCTTTCTTTTGGGGTACTGGAGATCAAACTCATGAACTTGCACTTGCCAGGCAGGTGATTGTGCCACAGAGCTAAACCATTAGCTCCCCTATAACCCTCTTTAGAGTAATTTTTCATTATATAACTATACTATAAATTGAAAAAAATTCCAGCATCTACTTAATATATTCTTGCAGGATACTGAGCTTTAAGAAATGATAGAAAGAAATCTTGAAGATATAGATTAAGGAATCATTGATAAGAAAGTGATATAAATTGTATGAGGACCACAGATTGTGCAAAACGGATAAATACAGAGTTGTTGCTACGTTGATGGACTGTATTGGATTGAAAAATGGAGTTAACCAAAAGCAGAACCACATTAAAATCAGTTATTAAATAAACCATGGAGGACAATAAGGCTTTTTCTTTTTTGTCTTTTTCCTTTTTATTGGTACCGGGGATTGAACTCATGACTGCCTGCTTCCAAGGCAGGTGCTAAGCCGCTGAGCTAAACCTCCAACCCCCGACAATATGTTTTTAATTATATGGTGTTTTTTATACTGTTCATCAGATAAGTCTATCTCTTTATGAAGAAGATGGAAAACTTTACTTATAAAATTACTTAACATTGAAAGGATCATATAATTTTAGCCAGCAATACATGCATAACATTGACATATACCACTTTTATATAAGACTCATTAATAACTGGTATGACATACTTCAGAGTGCTTTTTTCCATTTGGCTTAGTAAATGGTAATATACAGAATGGTGTCTACCTAAACAAACTGTTTCCTGAGTGTTGTTGAGTTAATTCCTCTTTCTCTAATCCCCTACTATTATGTAGCATTCTTTTTTAAAAAACATTTTATTGGTAACAGGGATCGAACTCATGACCGCCTGCTTATAAGTCAGGTACTTATGCCACTGAGCTAAATCCCCAACCCCATATGTAACATTCTTATCTCATGAGAAAGAAATACATCTGTCATTATATAACCCTGGTAATAATTCTTAGTGGCAATCTGTTGTAGCATATCCTAAATTATTCTTTTTGATATGATTGGGATAATGGACAGTGACATATTTAGCAAAACTACAAGAATAGGAAAGAGTTATTGGAGTTAGCTCATGAGATACTTTGCATCAATCTACTTATATAAATGTTTAAAATCATAAACACATACATACATATATACACACATACATATCTATACATACACATATACATATATATGTGTGTGTGTGTATATATATATATGTATGTATGTATCCATATATATATATATATATATATATATATATATATGTATATATATATATACACACACACACAGAAATAATTATATTTTTTGTATTTATTGTCCTGTGAAAAACTATATGAAAGAACACTGGTCATTCTGGGAAAAAGGATAGAAATGAATCTTGAAAAAATATGGGCTTTTTTATCTGAAGTATTTGGCCATAAAGAAAAAAAATGTGTATTAGAAGAACAATCAAATGTACTTAAACCTTTCATATATTTCATCCAGAAAATTAGACCAACGCATACCTAAAAGTGTAGAAAAATGCTTTATGATTAAAGGAGGGAGATGCAAGAAAATAATAGAGTGTCTGGAATTGAGAGTGAAGCAACATACTAAGGATTTGCAATTGGGTGAGATTAAATGCAGACAAAGATTTTTTTAGTTTTATTTGGACAAAGGAAATATCCTTTATTTAAAAACTGAGGGAAGATAAGAGATGGAAAAGTGATATATGGGAAAAGCAACTCCCAATCTGCTAGGTGTCCAGTATGCATTTGTGTTACCTAAAGTCAAAGAACAAATTTTAGGGACAATGAAGGTTATTTATATTTTTTGGGGGAAAGAAAGCTTCTAATCTGGGAAAAAGAAGCAATCTGAGCCCATTGATGAAGACTCAGCCTTTTTCAGGGTATTTTATCTTGAGATGTGCTTAGCATTTCTTTATTTATCTTGCTTTACTTGGTTAAATACTTCACTTTTTAACTTGTCTATGAGGTCCAAAAGATATTTATGTCCACTGGTGTTGTGTCTGATATTGCATGTTTGTTGTCCTCAATCTCCTTTGCATTTCCATTTCCTGGATCAATGTTCTCTGGTTTGGGGGCTAGGGACCCTTTCTTGTTTCTTCTTTTTCTCATATTTTTTGTTCTTTCCATACAGTTGTATATAGGAGGCTCCAGTTTCTTTCTTTGTTGGTTACAGTTCATGTGAAGCATGCTGATTAGGTCCTTCCATCCACTGCAGTGTACTATGGAAATACTGAACAGGGCAACCTATGCTGTGCTCTCTCCTCTGGTTCAGTCAACCTGCTGAGGGCTTCACTGCATTAGGTTGCACCACTAGGCATAGGGACTTGGTTTGGGCTAGCCTATTGGATCTCAGTCCAGAGCGTGACTGAGGTCAAGCAACTCCACAGCAATCCTGCTTGAGAAGCGAGCAGCTGACTGAAGTCACTGCAGCTCCTTGTTCTATCCAGTCTGCTTCATCCCATAATATTGTCTGTTGGAGCCCATTTTTTCCTATGGAAAGGTTTTATTCCTGTCATTCATGGCAGGTCATTGTAGGTTCCTTGCCAGCTCAGTTCTCCACTTGGTTTGGTGACTCCTGTCCTCAGTGCAAGTGGTTTTCCAATGAGTCAAACCTGCAGGATTTCAAACAGCTTGGTATGTCACTGATCATGCATTTCCAGAACATATACCCATTAATAAGCAACAGAAAAATATTTCATATTGTTGCTAATTAATTCATAATTACTAACTTCATAAATCCTTCAGTTCCATTCATTTGTCTGTAAGATTTTCTTCTCTTTCCAATTCCTGGTTTTTCTCGCATCAAAATACAGTGGCTTTACTTTTGGCTCTGTATCTGCTCATTCTACCTATCCTCTTCTGGAAGTGAGTTCCAGCTCATACTCTTCAAGTATACATACTCACTAGAAATTGAGTGTTAAAATTAGTAAAAAATCAATTCAAAACACAATGTCCTCTGATTTCAGAACTCAAAGAATGATTTCCCTGGAAACCAGAGTTTTAATTATTATTTCCATGAAGACAAAATATAAATGTACCTGAAGCCTCTAATCTGAATTTTGTATGTACATTACCAAGAAAAAGAGAAAAAAAGACTCATATCACTTTAATTAGAAATAAAAACCTGGAACACTGGATCCCCAATGAAAGATGGTGGAGGCTTCTGGAGCTGGCTGTCTTCTGGACTGTTGATCTCATCTCGTCTGATGGGTCGATGCAGGGTTCCCTGCAAGCTCAGCTTGTCAGTTAAGATCACCGACTCCCGAGAGCTCTGAGAACATGGCGGACAGACAACAGCAACTACTGAAGGCTCTCTGAAAGGCTCGGCTCAGAGGCCAGGAATGATGCGGACTAAGGAGATACGAACCAGTAGAGATATGCTCTGCTGACTCAGGAACGAACTGTGCTGAGAGAATCCAACTTGGAATACAGTCCTGGCGCTAAAATAGGAACAGAAAAGTCTTGGTGTAGAGGCTTGACCCCGCGCCATTGGAAACCACGGTTTGGATTTCCCGCCGCCCGGCGGCTGGCTGCCTCCACAGCGGCTTGGCAAGGAGAGACACACCGAGCTCTGGGAACGGGAGTCTGCGAACTGAGTCAGAAACAGGACGGACAAGGAGGCGTACAGGAAAACTGACTGGTGGCGAGGTGAGCGAGAAACTGGCCCCCTACCACAGTTTGACTCCAGCGGAGGTTTTTCTGGGCTCAGGCAGTCCTGTAAGAGCAGGGAGCGGTGGCAACTCCAGCCACACATTCCCCTCTCGGACGGGATTGGTGAAAAGTACCTGGCCTGAGAGACGCTGCTGGTGGACTCCCTAGACTGGCCTAACCCAGATCCCAGAGCCTGACGGTGGCCGGGAGGAGCGACCGACTCCCGCATAGGCTGCCTCCTCCGCAACTCTCTGGGGCGCAGGGTGGGCGGGAACAACTAGCCAGCGCAATTTGATCAGGCTGTGGCTGACAGGCAGGGAAGCCGGGCCTCCTATGTAAGATTGCATTTTATAAGGAACAGAAAATATGGGGAAGGGAAGCAACAAAAAAGGCTCCTCGGCCCCCAATCCTGAGAATCAGGCAATAGTGGACACCGTACCAATATACATTAAGCGCCATACAGAGAGCCTCATAGACCAATTCAGGAATGAAGTTATCAATGACCTGAAGCTAGAAGTATGCAGAATAGTTAGAGAAATGCTAAGCACCACCCAGGAAAAAGCAGATGGTGGAATGGAAGAACAGAAAAAGAGGGGAGAATTGCTTGATGGAGAAAACAGAGAAAGCATTGAGTATGTGAAGCAGGTTCAAAGGGACTATCAAGAAATTAAGAAGTCTATCCAAGACTGGCATAACAACTTGAAAGAAACTAAAGACAGACTATCTGAATTGGAGGGCAGACTTGAAACATGGGAGAATGAAATGAAAAACTTCTTAAAAATAACAAAGAAACAAACAGCAATAATACAAAGACAAGAAGATGATAAGAGGAGCCATAACTTAAGGATTAAGAACATAAAAGAAGAAGTAGGGACACAAACAAGTGAACTACAAAAGCTACTCACAGAAATAATCCAGGAGAATTTTCCTAATTTAGCAAAAGGTAAAGATACTCAGATGTATGAGGCATACAGGACCCCAGCTACCTACAAACCTAACAGAGAAACACCCAGGCATATAATAATAAAAATTCCAGAAATTCAATAAAAGAACAGAATATTAAAAGCTGTAAGAGACAAGAAACAGATCACTTACAAGGGAATACCCATCAGAATTACAGCAGATTTCTCTTCACAAACCATCAAATCACGAAGAGCATGGGGAGAAATAATTCAAGCTTTGAAAGATAACAATCTCCAGCCAAGATTGAGATATCCTGCACAACTGTCCCTGGAAATTGATGGAAAAACGAGGTGCTTCCAGGATAAAGAGGAACTGGGGGAATTTGCAACCACCAATTCAACCCTACAGAAAGTATTACGGGATATTCTAAAAAAAGAAAAATACAAAGAACCCAGAAATAGTGGTGGGGAGGCCACAACGAATGGAGCAGAGAACAAAATGAAGAAGACAAACTGACAGCTACTGACAGAAAAAGAGCTCAACAGAAATGAGACAGAGAAGATTGGATGATAGGAACAGCTTTTTTTGGAGAAAATGACATCTTAATAGGTAATGCTGATTTAGTACCATCTTGTTTTGAAGTCTCATCTAGCTTTTGTTCTTCTGTCTCCAATGGTCTAAACAGGTTGTATCTTACTGGATTTTGTTATGTACAATAGTATAAGCAAAAACCTTTTAAGGACAAGGAGATTATACAGAGACCATTGTTCATTTTCTGTTAGTTGATTCTAAATATTCTATAATGCTGTCATTCTCTTAAATGGTTTTACATTGTTTTGATATACTTAATGCTACAGTATATGAAGTTGTACTCAAGGACTTCAGGGAGGGAGTCAATATGGTAACTATTTTTTGGTCAGGATTAGCTGGTGGTGAAACACTATTATGCTTAAATGGTTATGTTTTGATCTGCCCTGTTTCGCTGTTATGCCCTCTTTTTTCTCAATCTCCACTCCAGTATTTACTTTTTTATTTTTATCCATTTAATTAAAGGGAAAAATATAGCAGGATATAATATAGTAACCCACTTTGACTTTCTATTATCTCGATTTGAAGCCCTGTATTACTCTCACCATCTTGTTTTTGACTGAGGTTCCTCTTTTCTGTTTTGCTGGATAGTATCAGGTTCAAAAGTTTAGGCACCAGCTGAGAAGATAATGAGATTCATTATAACGCCCATTCTCATTGACTTTTATCTACTTTTGAAGACCTACAATATCTCCAATGTTCTGGTTTTGTCGGTTTTATTCTTTACGGTTTTGTTCAATTGTATTACAACTAATGATATAGGCAATTCTATTAGAAATAGCGGGAGGCATTATGATAACCATAGTTGATCACCTTGTATTATGTTTTTATATTATCTATTATGTCCACCCTTTTGACTTGACCGATTCTGTTCTGTTATGTCACATTTGGTTTTACTCTCTTCCAAAAAAGCAATAAGAACCGTGGGAGCAATGAAACCCAAAATGTGTAATAGTCACTGTACAAAAGAGAGGAAAAGAAAGTGCTCTAAACTATATAACTGCATGTATATTTAAATGTATAAGATAGAAAATGATATCACAGAGTTTTATTGGATCATTGAACAGAACTGTTTGCAGTATCATTGTTGGAATGTCCACTCTACAGCTTTAATTTTGTGACTTGAACAATTATTTCTAAGATGGCAATATGTAATCCATTAACTAGTGATTTCCTACTGCGCATTTTTTTCTTCTGTAAATCTGTATAACTTGTACCCCTTCACTGTTTTTTTTTCCTTTCTTTTCTTTTCTCCTTAAATAAAAATAAAAAATAAAAAATAAAAAAAAAAGATCACCGACTCCCATCCTCAGTGCAAATGCATCTCCAGTGATATGAAACTGATGAGCTTTTGTGTAGTTCCATAAATCTTGGCTGCAGGAGATCAAGTGTAGGAGTGGCAGCAAGTTCAAGTGGCAGCACTGAGACTGTAGTTGTTTCAGTAGAAGCACTGGGACTGTATTTTTAAATGGTTTCACTCAGATTAATTTTTTCCAGGCTTAGGAGAGTCTATCTCCCTCTGCCTGGGTCTCACTATGCTGTATTATTTTTGGAATCTAAGTTGATATCTCAGCGAATCTCTGTAGCCTGCTGTTACCTGTCCACCATCTTTTCTACTCCACTACTTTGTTTATTCATCCTAATAATATAATTTCTAAATAATGAGACTATAAATCAGTGATGAGTAACAACATATTGCATTCATATACCCAGTCTTTGTAACATTTCAAGAAGCTGGCAACCAATGTAAAACCATGCTTCATAAATTTACAACCCAAACATATCTTTGATCAAACAATGCAAACTTGGAAAAAGAGAAAAGTTACTGAGCTTAAAATGAAAGGAACAGCTGTTCACAGAGTGGACAAATGGACAAACAGACAGATGATCAGTGTGGATTCAAACAAACACAGAAATCAGCACACAATTTGTCGGGGTCTGTGAGAATATTTAAGTTCCCGAAAGGCCATTTATTTACTTGTACCATTCCTCTTTGTTAAACTAGCTGCCCTCTTAAACCCCATGCTCTCAGTGCTGGAACACCTGTTCACCTCAAGCATTCCATGCCTTTAGCATGTTTCCCAGATGTTCTGTGCCACTTGAGCATGCCTGTGTGGGTATTTTTGCTTTCTGCTTTACAGGTATGAACAATCACTAGCTCAGCAACTCCCAGCAACTGCTTCAAAAAGGACTGGACAAACAGGCAACTGATATATGGGCAGATTGATAAACATCATACAAAATCGGAGTGCACTCAAGCATATCCTTAATCAAGCCACATTACAATACCTTCTTACAAATTTCAAATCTACAACTATGAATCAACCAGTTGGATTTGCTTTAGACCAACTAGCAGAGATCTTATTAAAAGGATCAAAGGCCTGATTCAGGGAGAGTTGAAATGGTGGAACTGCATTTTGTAGCCTGTGATGCCAACTCATTCCATACAGGGCAAACACAATTATCAGAAATCCATGCAAGACCTTAGCAAAAACACGGAGGATTCCCCTTCCCCAGATCAACAGAGGCATCAGCCCTAGCCGACATGGGTCTTGGGGAGTTTTCTATCATACAAAAGGGTTTATCAGAGGTATATACTGGCAAGAATGTATTTGAATCAGGGAAGAAAACAGCCTCATTGGGACAGACAACTGACCTAAAGTAAATAGCACCAAAAAGAAAATAGTAAAACCTGTGCAGGAAGTGCATTTTTCTTTTTTAATTGTTTAAAGAGAAGAGATATTCTTTTCTTATTTTTTTATTAAAATAGACTAAACAAAACAGAAAACAGGTAGAAAACATATATGCTTTCAAAGACAAAATAAACTATAAGAAATCACTGGTTGTTTACATATTGTCTTGTTACAAATAAGTGTTGAAAATACAAGAATGGATTGTACAAAGTGGGGATTCACATGATTCCCCATTATGTAGCCTTGAAGCCTTACAAAGTTTTCACTTATTAATTGGAATGGCTTTATTCTGGGATGCTTGATATGGAAATATTTGAAGCTATAGTATATGAAATTATATTCAAATATTTCAAGGAAAAAGACAGACACTATGGTAACTATTATTAAGTCGGGTTACTTGTGCTGAAGCACTACGTTGCTGAAACTGTCATGCTTTGACCTGTATTGTTATGTTGTTATGTCCTCTTTTATCTCAATCTCTCCATTATTCATTAAAAATTATTTAGTTATTTTTTATGATTTTTAATTAAGGGGAAAAATTAAAAGAAATTAGCAGGATATATTATAGTAACTTTTTGATTTCCTATTAACTTGATTTGAAGTCCTGTAATACTCCCACTATCTTGTTTTGACTGATTAGACTCTTTTCCATTCTGTATGATAGTATCAAGTTTAAGGGTATAGGCAACTACTTAGAAGTCAATAAGAATGACTAAGATGCCCATTCTGATTTGACTATTATCTCCTTTGGAAGTCCTGTAATGTTTACAATGTTTAGGTTTTATTGGTCTTATTCTCTATTGTTTAGTTAAACTTTATAATACCTAATGAGATAGACAATTCTTTTTAAGGAAGCAAGAGGCATTATGGTAACAATTGTTGATAACCTTGTAATCTGTTTTTACATCATGTGCTATGTCTATCCTTGGTTTTGACTGACAGCTTTCTTTTGCCATATTTGACTTTATTCTCTTCCAAATAAAAGTAATAAGAACTAAGGAGTAATAAAACCCAAAATGTGTAAATTGTGTTGTAAAAAAGAGAGGGAATAAAGTGCTCTAAAGGATACAACTGCAAGTGTGTTTAGGGGTGTTAAATAGATGACCATATTAATGTTTTTGGTTGGATCATTGAAGACAACTGTTTACAGTCTCAATGTTTGAATGTCCACTTTGTATGTTTGATACTGTGACTTGAGCAACTATCTCTAAGATGATAATGTGTAATCTATTAACTGGTGATTTCTTACTGTTTTTTTTTTTTTGTAGTCTGTATTACTTGTACCATTACACCACTTTGTTTTGTTTTTTCTCTTTTTCCATTTAAATAAACTTTTTTTAAAAAGTGGGAAAAAAAAGAAATAAAAACCTGTGAAGTCACAACAGACATTGCTGAAATTCAGAAAATGATTATTAGTATGAAAAATTGCATTCAAAAATTTGGAAAATTTTTAAGAAATGGGCAGTTTCTTAGACCAATATGAACTATCAAAATTAAAACAAGAAGACATGAAAATTCTGAACAACCCAATCATAAGCAATGAAATTGGGGCAGTAGCAAAGAGCCTATCAAATATTAAAACCCAGAACATAATGGTTTCATTGTTGAATTCTTCAAAACATTTTAGGAGGTTGTATAGTCCCAAAATCTTCAATGAATTTCAAAGGGAAATGTAACATTGAAACTCATTTCTGTAAATCAGCATCACTCTGATTCCCAAACCAGAAACTCAACTGCAAAAGAAAACTATGAATGAATCTCCTTAATGAGCAAAGATGCAAAAATCATCAATAATATAATGACAATTAGAATGTGTTATGGTTTATATTGAGATAGCTCACCCTTAAGTCTCATGCATTCTTGGAAGCAGCTAAATTTAGCATTTGCGATTGGCACATTGTCTAGTGCTTGTATTGCTGCTATGAATGCTACACCCGACCCAAGGTGGATCCACCATACATAAGACATGTCCTCTCTCTCTTTGCCCCAGTCACACTTTGCTTCCGGGGCAGCTATAAACCACTGCCCCTCAGCTATATCATTTTGCCTTGGAGCTAAGTGAGTGTGGACTGAAACCTCCAACCTGTAAGAAATAAACCTTCCCTTTCCTAACTTTTAGTGTCAAATATTTTGTCTCAAAAATGAGAGAGAAAAGTAATGAAGACAGAATGTAACACATCTTATAAAGGATCATATGTTATGACCAAATAAGCCTTATCCCCAAGTTTCAAAGTTAGTTCAAAATATACATGTCAGTGAATGTACTATACTACATAAACAGAAGAAAAATGAAAAAAATAATACATGATCATATGTGCAGAAAAATAGTTTTGAGAAAATTCCACATTGATTTACCCAAAGCTTACTTAAATTTGATAAAATCCATTTATGCACACCAATGTTCAACACAATATTAAATGGGAAAACAGAAAAATTTCTCTCCATGATCAGAAAGAAGACAAAAATTTTCATTAAAAACACTTTGCTTCAACCTAGCGCTTGAAATAATAATTAGATCAAATAGTAAAGAAAAATAAATAAAAGGGATAAGAATTGAAAAATAAGAAGTCAAGTGATCATTATTTGCAGATGATATGCCTTCTACATAGAAGATGCAAAATATTCCACCAAAAGATTCTTAATAAAGTATTTAAGTAATATGGCAGGGAAAAAATCAACAAACAGAAATCATTATTGTTTCAGTACATGAAAATGAATTCAATGACAAATACATTAGGAAAACTATACCTTTAATAATAGATCACCCAGGGTGGCATATCCTCATAATCCCAGAATTTGGATATCTGAGGCAAGAGAATCACTATGAGTTTGAAGCAAGTCCAGGCTACAAAGTGAGTTCACAGCAATCCCAAATTTCACATTGAGACTTGCTATAAATAAAAGAATAAAAATTGATTATATTAAAAATATCAAGAATGCTATAAAAATTATAGCAATCTGATTGCTAGTGATTAATATAAAATTATAGTAATCTGAAAAAGGGAGATACAAAGAGACATCAGAGAGTGGTTAAGGACCTGCCCAACTTCCAGCCACACTAGACTGGTTTCTGTAGGTTTCTGGCCAGCCTTAGCCATGCACAGTGACCTTCTTTCAATCCAGGGAACTGGGCTACTGGAGGTGAGTTCCAGCACACCAGATAGGGCCCTGGGAGAGTTTAAGATCATCGTTCACACTAGGTAAGGTCCTGGCCAGGTTGCAGCCACACTATGCTGGCCTCTGTAGGTTTCTTGGGCTGACTAATCTAGGCCAGCAAACTTTTTTCAGTCCGGGGAACTGGGGCTGCCAAAGGTGAATTCCAGCACAACAGCATGGGCTAGGGGAGAGTTTAATATCCTCACTCCCAGTGGTTAAGTTCCTGCCCAAGTTCCAGCCACACTAGACTAGGCTTAGGAGGTTTTGCCACTCTACTAGACCATGCCCAGTGATCTTCATCAATCATAGCAGCACAGGGCACATGAAGTGAGGTCCAGCACGATGGTGCTTGCCCAGGGAGAGTTTTGGACCTTCACCCACAGTGGTTAGAGGCCAGCAAACTTCCTGGAACACTAGAGGTAGCAGAGGAGGTCCTTTGGGCCTAACCAGACCACACTCAGCAACCTCCATTCAGGACAAGGAGCCAGGAGAATACAGGACAATTTCCAGTACGAACAGGGGAAGCTTTGGAACATCCCCTGAAATACAGAAATATACGAAAATGACAAGACAAAAGACCAAAATGTAATCTAAAAACTCCAACCCATCCCATGAAAGCCCAGGAGCCACATACATAGAAGAAAATATATGCCATACACCTGAAATAACTGACATAATAACATCTGAAATAAAGAAGCAACTCCAGGAAGCTTTAAAGGAATTCAAACTAGAAATTATCTCCCAAGGTAAAAGAAGAAATGATAAAAGTAATGAAAGAGATGCTGAAAACATCTAAAGAAGACACGGTTAAAAAATTAGAGAAAACAATCAAAAAGATAGAATCCCTGGATGAACAATATAAGAAAAAAAACACAATATATGAAGCAGATTCAAAGAGATATACAGGAAATCAAAAAGTCCACTGAAAGTTGTCAAAACCGCCTCAACAAAAGTGAAGATACAATTTCAGACCTTGAAGAAAAATTGCAGCTCATGAACAGGAAAGGAAAGATCATTAAAAATAACAAGGAAATAACAATTCAACAGCTTCAAGATGATGTAAAGAAAAACAGCATAAGATTGATAGGGATAAATGAAAAAGAAGGGAAAAACAAAAATGATATCAGGAGGATATTTAGAGAAGTAATAGTTGAAAATTTCACAAACATGAGAATGGAAACAGATTCCATCTATTTCCACAATCCCAGAAATCCAACATAAGAACAGAGTATTAGAAGCTTTAGAGAGAAAAGACATATCACCTATAAAGGAAAACCTATCAGAAAAACATCAGACTTCTCACCACAAACAATGAAGTTAAGAAGGACATGGGTTGAAGTATTTCAGATTCTAAAGGAAAATGAATTGCAACCTAGACTGATATACCCTACACAACTGTCCTTCAAATTGGATGGAGAGATAAGATACTTCCATGACAAAGAACAGCTAAATAACTTCATGATCACCAAGCCAACCCTGCAAAGAATACTGAAAGACAGTTTAGACACCCTTAGGAAAAAGAAACACTAAGAAAAGCAGACAAATAGAATGGAAAGATAAAGACGCAACATCAGAAAGATAAAATGTCCACAATAAACCAATATATAACAGTTATAACCATTAATGTAAATGGTCATAATTCACCAATTAAACGAAACAAATGGGGATTTGAGCCTGATGGTGTCCTCAATTCCAGAGACTGGGTGGCCTGGGGTGAGTGTCACTGCATCATCCTCCGAGCCCCAGGAGTTTAAGATCCTTGCTGCTGCTCTGGCCAGGCAACTTCATGGCTTCCTGCTGCACTAGACCAGTTTAGCAGGCCTTGGACCTGCCTGCATCAACTTCCTGTGTTGCTGCCATGCTCTGTAGACTCTGGGGATTTGGACCCACCTGTGCTCTCAATTCTGGAAACTGGGTGGCCTGAGGTGAGTGTCCCTACACAATTCTGAACCTGGGAGTTTGGGATCATTGCTCCCATAGGCCAAGGAACTTCACAGCTCCCTGCAACACCCAAACTCCCCCCTCAGGCTTCCACCTGCCTGCCCAGCCCCCAGTGAACCTTTCTCAATCCATGGAACTGGGAAGCCAGAGTCCTAGGAGCTGATGGCATAGAAGAAGATTTCCAACAGGCCCAGGGGAAACCTTGGAATAACACCTGAAAAATGGAAATGTAGGAAAATGACAAAACAAAAAAAACAAAGTAAAATCTCAAACCACGAGCCCATCCCAAGAAACCTTAGGAGCTATGTACATAGAAGAAAACATATGCCATATACCTGAAATAATAGCTACTGAAACAAAGAAGCAATTCCTGGAAGATTTAAAGAAATTCAAACTAGAAATTATCTCCCAGGTAAAACAGAAATGACAGAGAGGCTGAACATAACTAAAGAAGACACAGTTAAAAAATTGGAGAAACTAAAAAAAAGGTAGAATGCCTGGTAAACAATTTAAGAAACAAACAGAATACATAATGCAAATGCAAAGAGATATAAAAGAAATAAAAAATTTCATTGAAAGTTGTGCAAATCATCTCCATGAAAGTGTAGATAGAATTTCAGACCTCGAACACAAGATTGAGCAAGTGAACAGCAAAGGGAAGATTCTTTAAAAATAAAATGGCATCAGGAAATAACAATTCAACAGCTTCAAGATGATGCAAAGAAAAACAACATAAGATTGATAGGGATAAATGGAAAAGAATGGGACAACAAAAGGATGTCAAGACGATATGTAGAGAAGTAATAGATGAAAACTTCCCAAACATGAGAATGAACTGACATCAGGATCAGTGAAGCAAATAGAACTCCAAATATCCATCACCAAGATAAAACTACACTCAGACATATAATAATCATCATCCCAGAAATCCAACATAAGAATAGAATATCAAAAGCTGTCAGAGAGAACAGACAGATCACCTATATAGAAAAACCTATCATAATCACAGAAGACTTCTCAGCACAAATAATAAAGTTAAGAAGAGCATGGTTTGCAGTATTTCAGATTCTAAAGGAAAATGAATTCCAACCTAGACTGATATACCCTGCACAACTGTCCTTCAAAATTGATGGGGAAATAAGATACTTCCATAACAAAGAACAGCTGAAGAACTTCATGATCACCATGCCAACCCTTCAAAGAACAGTGAAAGACAGTTTAGAAACACTTAGGAAAAAAAAAACACTGAAAAAGCAGACAAACAGAATGAACACATAAAGATGCAACAGAAGAAAGGTAACATGTCAACAATAAACCAACATATAACAGTTAAAAACATTAATATAAATGGTCTCATTGTACAAATTAAAAGAAACATACTGGCAGAATGGATCAAAAAACAACATCCAACCATATGATGTATACAAGAATATCTCTGACTCAAAAAGTTACACACAGACTAAAAGTCAATGGATGGAAAACAATACTTCATGAAACAGGAACTCAAAAAAAGTGGGAGTAGCTTTTCTGTTTTCAGACAATGTGAATTCAAACCAAGAACAATTCTAAGAGATAAAGAAGGTCATTACATACTGGTGAAAGTAAAACTTCAAGAGGAAAAGATAACAATACTAAATAACTATGCACCTAATTCCAGAGCACACAACTATAGAAAAGAAGTATTGACAGAAATGAAAAACCAAATTAGCAATAATACAATTATAACAGGAAACCTTAACACGCCATTGACACCAAGGAACAGATCAACCAGACAGAAAATCAGCAAACAAATAACAGAACTGAATCACACATGTGAACAAATGGACTTGATAGACATATACAGACTATTCCATCCAACAACATCAGAATACACATTCTTCTCAGCAGCACATGGGGCATTCTCTAAAACAGACCATATACTAGCTCACAGAACATATTTGAATGAATTCAAAAGAGTTGAAATTATCCCATGCATGTTATCAGATCATAGCGCCATGAAATGAGAAATTAATAATAAAAGATACTGCAAAAATCCCACAAAAACCTGGAAACTGAATAACATGCTCTTGAGTAATCAGTGGATCATAGGGAAATTAAAGAATAAATTAAGCAATGCCTACAAGCAAAAGAAAAAAAAAAACAAATACAACTTAGCAGAATCTGTGGGATGCAATGAAAGCCATCCTCAGAGGAAAATATATTTCACTGAGTTCCCACATCAGGAAACCAAATTAACATAAGTAAATAACCTGATGCTACACTTAAAACCTCTAGAAACAGAAAAGAAGTGAAGCCCAAAGCCAAAATTAGGGAGGAAATTATAAAAATCAGAGGAGAAATTAATGCAATAGAGACTAAGAAAACAATCAAAAAAGTCAATGAATCAGGGTTGGTTCTTTGAAAGAATAAATAAAATTGATAGGCCCCTAGCCAACCTTATTAAAAAAAGGGAAGAAAAAGCTCAAATGCATGCAATAAGGAAAGAAAAAGATGAAATCACTACAAAATCTGTAGAAATACAGAAGATCATCGACACCTATTTCAAAAGCCTCTGCTCTCATAGGTTTGATAAAGAAGAAATAGACAGTACCTAGAAAAGTATGAAATAAAAATGCTAGGTCAATAAGATGTAAAACTGCTGAATAACCCAATTTCTATTCATGAAATTGGAAATGTAACTAAGTCCTTACCTACAAAGAAGAGCCCAGGCCCAGATGGATTGCAGATGGACTGCAGAATTCTGCAAGAAATACAAAGAAGACTTAATGTTGACACACCTCAAACTCTTCAATGAAATTGAAAGGGAAGCAATCCTTCCTAAGTCATTTCTGGAAGCAAATATTACTCTAGACCCAAAATCTGAGAAAGACCCAACTAAAAAAGAGAACTACACGCCAATGTCCTTAATGAACACAGATGCAAAAATCCTCAAAAACTGTTAACAAATAGGATGCAGCAAATCATCAAGAAGATTATACAACATGACCAAGTGGGATTCCTGCCAGGCATGCAGGGATGGTTCCACATATGTAAATCAATAAATGCAATCCACCACATCAATAAAATCAAAAGTAAGAATTGCATGATCATTTCTATAGATGCAGAAAAATCTTTTGATAAGTTCCAACATTAATTTATGATAAGAAACTTACAGAAAATTGGAAGAGATGTTCTCTACCTCAATATAATAAAGGCCATCTATGACAAAACCAACATCCAGTATCATATTAAATGGCAAAAACTGAAAGTCTTTACCTCAAAATCAGGCACAAGGGAAGTATATCCCTTATCACCATCCTATGTAATATGGTACTGGAAACACTAGCCAGAGCAATTAGATAAGACAGAGAAATAAATAGGGTAAAGATATGAAAAGAAGTAGTTAAATTATCATTAATTGTGGATGACATGATACTCTACATAGAAGACCAGCAAAACTCCATTGAAAGACTCCTAAGTCTCTAGATATAAATTCCACAATGTAGAAGGATAAAAAACCAGTACTCAAAAATCAATAGCATTCCCATACACTAACAAAATCACAGAGAGAAAATAAGAGAAGCCACATCCTTCACACCTGCAACCAAAAAAATGAAATATTTAGGAATTATTCTCACGAAAGAAGTTAAAGACCTATATAGAGAAAAGTATAATGCACTGAAAAAAGAAGTTGAAGAGGATTGCAGAAAATGGAAAGACATCTCTTTCTCATAGATAGGAAGAATAAATATTGTGAAAATGGCCATTCTTCCAAAACTGTGATACAATTTCAATGCAACCCCAATAAAAATACCATCAACATACCCCATATATCTTGAAAAATCTCTCCTAAAATTCATCTGGAATCAGAAGAGACCTAGAATAGCAAAGACAGTTCTAAGCAGCAAAGGCAAGGCAGGATGCATCACAATCCCTGACTTGAAGTTATACTACAAAGCAACTGTAGTAAAATCAACATGGTAGTGGAATAAAAACAGAACCTAAAAAAATGTAATAGATTTGAAGATACAACTACAACTACAGACACACTCAACCACCTTATCTTTGATAAAAGGGCCAAAAAGGTTCACTGGAAAAAAGAAAGTTTCTTTAATAAATGGTGTTGTAAAAACTGGCTCTCCATATGCCAAAAACTAAAACTAGACCCACGCCTATCACCATTATACTAAATGAAAATCTAAATGGATCAAAGATCTGAATATTAAATCAGAATCACTAAATGTATTGGAGGACAAATTCGGTTAAAAGCATTGAAAATATAGGGATAAGTAGATAATTCATGAACAGGAATCAAACCACATGGGAAATACTTCACAGAATCAATAACTGGGATCACCTGTTACTAAAAAGTTTCTGCATGTCAAAAGAAATTTCCAACATAGTGACAAGGAAACCCACAAACTACAAAAAAATCTTAGTTACTGTCCCTCAGATGACATACTTCTGTCTAAAACATATGAATAATTTTTAAAAATCACACTCCCAAAATTCAAAGACCCAATAAAAAAATGGGCATCTGAGATGAAAACACAGTTCTCAGATCAAGAAATAGAAATGGCAAATAAATATATTTAAAAATGTTCATCGTCATTACTCATTAGAGAAATGTAAATTAAAACAATACTGATATTCCTTCTCACTCCAGAAAGGGTGTCCAGGATCAAGAAAAATACCAACAGCAAATACTGTAGAGGTTGTGGGGAAAAATAACTCTCCTGCACTCTTGGTGCAAGTGCAGACTGATGCAATCACTGTGGAGTTCAGTCTGGAGATTTCTCAAAGCCTGGGATTGGAAGTCCCATTTCACCCAGCCATTCCTCTTCTAGCCATGTTCCCAGAAGAACTGAAAACATCATACCACAGTGATATATGTGCACCCATGTTTATAGCATCAGCATTTGTAATAGCCAGATCTTGGAAACAAATTAAGTGTCCATCAACTGAGGAATGAATAAAAAATTTGTGGTATTTTTATACAATGGAGTACTACTCAAGTATAAAGAATGATCGCATTGAGATATTTATAAATAAATGGAAGCAACTCATGACCATAATCTTAAGCAAAATAAATCAAACTCACATGTAGAACTACTGTACAGACTCCTTGGTGTGAGAAATCATGAGTACATAAGATATTATGGTAATTATGATTCTCCATTACATTGCTTTGAATCCCCATAATGGTTTCATTCATTAGTTGGAATGGTTTTATCCTGGTTTGTTTTGGTTTTATTATTTGTTATAGTATGAACATCTATTTTGAAGAAAACAAGACATTGTTATAGCCAGTGCTGATTTAATATCATCTTGGTTAGAAATCCTTCCATGCTTTTTTTCTTCTGTTTCCATTGGTTCTATCACATATCTTTTTGGATTTTAATATGTGTGATAGTATAAACAAATATTTTATGGACAGTTAGATAATATAGTAGCCATTGTTTGCTGTCTGTCATTTCATTCTGAATGCCCTAATACTTTCATTCTCCTGAATGGTTTTATACTATTATATTTGATAATATTGTATATGAAGATATGCTCAGCTATTTCAAAGAAAGAGACGTTATTGCAGCTATTGTTAATATTGGGTAATCTTGTGGTAAAATACTGTGTTGCTTACATTGTTCTCCTCTGATCTGCTTTGTTCTGTCTTCTTTTGTCTTACTCTCTTTAAATTAAAAAAATTAATAAAAAAGAATACATCATAAAATGGAAAGATATCACATATTCCTGAGTAAACAGAAACTATTTTGTCAAAATGACCATATTTCTAAAGCTAATACATAGATTTAATGATTTCAATCAAATTACCTACAGCATTCTTCATAGAATTAGAAAAAACTATTTCAAATTTTCTATAGAACTGGAAGATGTCCAGACTAGCGAAAGAAATTCTAGGCAATGTTGTAGTTAGGGTTTGGAAAGAGAACAATGAGAATCAGGACACAGAATTCATAATATTCTTTATGTTGGTCACTCAGAGTTAATGCAGTGTAGGAAATCTGTCCACAACACTAAAGACAGGATATTCAGCCAAGGGCCTGAATCCCACAGCAAATCTTACATGAGTCCAGGTGAATACCTAGAGCCCATGACAATGCCACCCACAAGTCCAAATGGAGGTCTAGAGCCCACGAGAAGGACTGACTCACACCAGTCTCTTTTATGGATATTTGCTGGGAAGGCCCAAAGGTCAGCTGTAGAAGCTAGAAAGTCTATGCCAGCAGGTTAAAGGACCTGTGCTAGTTGGTTGAGGGTTCTACACTGGAGCCAAGAAATCACACTGAAAACAAAGATCAGGGCTGTTCTGAAAAGTACCACAGCCATCCTCAGTAGCATGGGGGCCCCAAGCTTCTCTAATGGAAAGCAATTGGCAACTTTCCTCAGCTGGACCTTCTGTGCTCAGCACCATGCTGATTTAATTCTGCTGGCATTATGTTGACAACCAGTTTTAAATCCCTAACAGACAATATGAGCAAAACATCACAATACCTGATTTTCAATTCATAGGGAAAAGAAGCTCCCAAGATGCTAAATGTCATGTACCAGTTTCTGTTCTTTAGAATTAAAGAATGAATTTTAGGGACAGTGGAGGTTAAGAGTAGAATATTTATTCAGAGAAAGAAAGTGTCTCTATAAAGACAAACAGAATTGTTTCCAATTGGGTTGCCAAAGACTGCTTTTCTAGAGATTTTATAGAGCAAATCCATAAGGTGAGATATATACAAGTTGGGAAAAATGAGAAATTACAAGATTACATCTGTCTTGATGTAGGATAGAACTATAGTTAAGTAATATGATTACAATCATAATTGCTCAGGTAAAATTGATTAAATCATGATCAAATGGGGAAGCAAGTCACATAACAAATGGGTCATCAATATAGAATAGGGCCTTTTCCTATTGAGAATTGAGTTCCTGGCTTCCTCCTGGTGATGAATAACTATTTAGAATATCAATCCCTGATGTTTAGTCTTAAAAAACTATGTGGATGCATTTTTTTTATCTTTTGTTTTGAAGTCTAGCCCACAGCAGGAGGTGTCTGTGTCCCACACAGTTGTAGTATGTCTGGTTTTCTGCATTGGCTCATTTGAGAATCTATCCCTATTTGACTGCCTGTAATATTTTATCTAATTCAGCAACCTATAACAATACTACTAAGCTACAGTAATAAATATTGCATAATTTTGTCACAGAAAGACATGTGGATAAATGGAAAAGAATAAAGGATGAAAAAAAGATCCCTCAATGTTACAGCCACCTGAGTTAGTTAGAAATACTATAGGCAGTCAGACAGGTCTGGGACCTCAAAGCAGACAGTGTAGAAGATCAGATACTTTTCAACTGTGAAGGAGACAGACAACTTTGCTGTGGGCTAGATCTCAAAACAAAAGGCAAAACAAATAAAACTACATTCAAAGTATAAACATCAGAAATTGATACTCTAGGGGCTGGGGATTTAGCTCAGCGGCATAAGCACCTGCCTTGCAAGCAGGCAGTCGTGAGTTCGATCCCTGGTACCGGTAAAAATGAAAAAGACCAAAAAAAAAAAAAAAAAAAAAAAAAAAAAAAGAAATTGATACTCTAAATAGGTGTGGATCACCTTGAGGAAGCCAGGAGTCACCATCCCAACCCGTTTCAGTAAGAGTCACTGCTCTTTAAGCATGCCTGTTTGCTATGGGACTCATCACCTCATTTGTCCTTGATTTGGTCAATTTTATCTGAACAATTAATAATATTGGTTGAACATGTATCTGTCACACCTCATGCCCACCTACCTTGTGAGTTCCCATACTTTCTCCATCTTGGACCAATCTCACCTTGTGGCTTTTTTCTATGAGAGTCCTAGAAAACACAGTTTATGGCAACCCACTCAGGACCCCTTCTGTCTCTATCCCATACAGATTTTTTTCTCTCAATAAATATATTCTGCTCTTAATTGCTTTTGTTTCTAAAAGTCATTCTTTGATTTTACAGACCACGAACTCATACCAGCCATCTAGTAATTTGGAAATTTCATTTTCCTATATCACTAACATTCAGAATTCTGTTCTTTGACAAAGGAGGAAAATCATATCTTAGAGGAAACTTAGCATCTTTAACAAACAGTGCTAAAAATACTGGCTATTCATGTGGAGAATATTGATGCTGCACTTTAATCTCTCACTTTGTACTAAAGCCAAGTCAAATTGAACCAAGGATGTAAATATTCAAACAGAAAACAAGAACCTACTAGAGGATAAAATAGGTAATACATAAGATAATAGGTATAGGTAATGACTTTCTAAGCAGAAACCCTTATTACATAGGAAATAACCACAAAAATGAACAAACAGCACTGCATCACATTAGAAAGCTTATACACAGAAAAGCAAGCAATCAAAATTTTGAAAATAGGCTGTGGAATGTGTAAAAAATTGTCACCTATTGCTCAGAGAGAAGACTAGTATCTCGAACATATAAAGTATTAAAACATTAGATCATTTCATATTAAAAATTTAATAATAAAATGAGTTGGTGAAATAGACACTTCTCAGGCAAAAAAGTATAAATTTCCAATAAACATGAAAAATTTTTCAGTGTTGGTGGTTGTTACAGAAAAGAAACTATAAAAAACCTGTGATTTCACCTTAAATCACAAAGAATTGTGGTTAAAAACGAATCAAGCAACAAATGCTGTTATGGCTGTTAGGAAAAAGGAAGTTTCCTAATTTGTTGATGGGAAAATAACCTAGAACAATTGTTATATAAATCAGTATAAAGATTTCTCAAAGAAATAAAAATAGAAATTCGATTTTATTCAACCTTTTGTAGGTATTTTCCAAAAAGCATTAATAACATCATTCCACAGCAATATGTGTATACAAAATCTATAGTAGCACAAATTATAACAGATAAATTCTGAGAGTAGCCTATCTGTCCAGCATCACATGAATAGATAAAAGAAATGTGCTATCTACGCACAATGGAATAATACTCAGCTATAAAGAAGTATAAGTTCAACATCCACTTCCCCATTCTGGCTGCGCTTGGAGAACTGTGGAGTTTCCTGCAAGCAGGTCAGTGCACACTATCCCTGGAGCCCAGCCTATTGGGGACTCTTGCACCATCTGGGTGCAGAGTAAGGGCTGGGCAGATCTGGGGTGCCTGCATCTGCCTCCCTGGGTGTCTGGAGGACTGTGGATTTCTCAGCAAGCAGGTGAGCATCACCAGTTCCAGAGGCCCTGTAGCCTGTGGTAAGTTCCCAGTGCACTCTGCCTCAAGCCCAGACTGTTTGCGTCCCTCCAGGCTTTGGGGTGCAGAGAAGTGGCTAAGGGGGTCTGAGGCATCTACATCCGCCTCCCCATTCTGGCTGCGCTTGAAGAACTGTGGAGTTTCCAGCAAGCAGGTGGGCACACAGTGTTCCGGGAGCCCAGCTTATCTGGAACTACAGAGTTCTAAACAGGCAGAAGAGGGCCACTGGTTCTAGATGCCCAATGGCCTGGGGCAACTGGATGCCAGAGTCCCAGGAGCTGAGGACATAGAAGTGGATTTCCAACAGACTGTGAGGAAGCTTTCGAATAACACTTGAAACACAGAAATATAGGAAAATGACAAAACTAAAGACCAAATTACAACCTCAAACCTCCAGCCCATCTCAAGAAACCATAGGAGCGATGTATATAGAAGAAGAACAATGCCATACACCTCAAATATTGGACATAATACCTACTGAAATAAACAAGCAACTACAGGAAGATTTAAAGGAATTCAAACTTAAAATAATCTCCCAGGTAAAAGAAGAAATGGTAAAAGAAATGAAAAGCATTCTGAATATATCTAAAGAAAACACAGTTAAAAACTTGGAGGAACTAAAAAAAAAATAGAATCCCTAGATGAGCAATATAAGAAACAGAATACACAAAGCAGATGCACAGAGATATACAGGAAATAAAAAACTCCACTGAAAGCTGTAAAAACCACCTCAATGAAAGTGAAGATAGAATTTCAGACCTTGAAGACAGGATTGCAGCTAGTGAACAGGAAAGGAAAGATCTTTTAAAAATAATAAGAAGGGGCTGGGGATTTAGCTCAGCAGCATAAGCACCTGCCTTGCAAGCAGGCAGGCGTGAGATCAGTCCCCGGTACTGATAAAAAGGAACAAGACAAAAAAGAGAAGAAAAAGAAGGGGATAACATAAAGGATGTCAAGAGGATATTTAGAGAAGTAATAGCTGAAAATTTCCCAAGCATGAGCTCAGAAAATGACATCAGGTGCAGTGAAGCCTACAGAACTCCAAATAGTCATAACCAAAATAAAACTACACCTAGACATATGATAATCAACATCCCAGAAATCCAACACAAGAATAAACTATTAAAACCTGTCAGAGAGAAAAGACAGATCACTTATAAAGGAAAACCTATCAGAATCACAGCAGACTTCTCAGCACAAACAATAAAGTCAAGAAGAGCATGGAGTGAAGTATTCCAGATCCTAAAGCAAGATGATTTCCAACCTAGACTGATATATCCTTCAAAACTATCATTCAAAATTGATGGTGAAATAAGATACTTCCATGACAAAGAACAGCTGAAGAACTTCATGGACAGCAAGCAAACCCTGCAAAAAATATTGAGAGACAGTTTAGATACACAAAGGACAAAACCACTAAGCAAAACAGATAATTAAACAGAACAGAAAGATAAAGATGCAACAGCAGACGGATAACATGTCAAAAACAAACCAGCATATAACAGTTATACCCATTAATGTAAATGGTCTCAACTAACTAATCAAAAGAATCAGACTAGCAGAATGGATCAAGAAACAAAATCCAACCATATGCTGTGTACAGGAAACCCATCTAACCCAGAAGGATACTCACAGACTGAAAGTCAAAGGATAGAAGAAAACAATACTTCATGCAACATGAATACAAAAAAAGCAGGAGTAGCCATTCTGTTTGCAGACAATGTGAACTTTAAATGAACAATGATCATAAAGGACAAAGTAGGTCACTACATACTCGTTAGGGGAAAACTCCAAGAGGAAGAGATAACTATCTTAAATATATATACACCAAACTCCAGAGCACCCACTTAAATAAAACAACTATTAACAGAAATAAAAATTCAAACTATGAGTAACACAATTGTAACAGGAGACCTTAACATGCCATTGACACCAAGGGACAGATCAACAAGACAGAAAATGAGCAAAGAAATAACAGAACTGAATCACACCTGTGAACAAATTGACTTGATAGACATATACAGAATGTTGCACCCAACAACATCAGAACACACATTCTTCTCAGCAGTACATGGGTCATTCTCTAAAATAGACCATATATTAGCTCACAGAACATATTTAAACAAATGCAAAACAGTTGAAATCATCCCTTGCATGTTATGGAATCACAGCACATTGAAATTAGAAATAAATGATAAAAGTTACTGCAAAAATCCCACAAACACGTGGAAACTGAATAACACACTCTTGACTTATCAGTGGGTTACAGAAGAAATCAAAGAAGAAATTAAGCAATACCTAAAGGAAAATGAAAAGGCAGATACAACTTACCAGAATCTGTGGGATGCAATGAAAGCTGTCCTCAGAGGAAAATTTATTGCACTGAGTTCCAACATCAGGAAGACAGAACGAATACAAATAAATAACCTGATAATACACCTCAAACAGCTAGAAAAGGAAGAATAAGTCAAGCCCAAAGCCAAAAGAAGAGAGGAAATTATGAGAATCGGAGCAGAAATTAATGCAATAGAGACTAAGAAAACAATCCAAAGAATCAACGAATCAAAGAGTTGGTTCTTTGAAAGAATAAATAAAATCATTAATCCCCTAGACAACCTTATTAAAAAAAGGAAGAAAAATCTCAAATTCATACAATAGTAAATGAAAAAGGTGAATCCACTACAGACTCTACAGAAATACAGAAGATCAACACCTATTTCAAAAACCTCTACTCTCAAAGGTTTGATAACACAGAAAAAATAGACAGATTCCTAGAAACATATGAAGTACCAAAGCTAGATCAAGAGGATGTAAAACTGCTGAGTAACCCAATCTCTGTTAATGAAATTGAAACCGTAATTAAGTACTATCTACAAAGAAGAGCCCAGGCTCAGATGGATTCACTGCAGAATTCTACAAGAAATAAAAAGAAGACCTAATGCCGACACTCCTCATACTCTTCAATGAAATCAAAAGGAAAGAAATCCTTCCTAAGTCATTCCTGGAATCAAATATTACTCTAGTACCAAAGCCTGAGAAAGAGCCAACTGAAAATGAGAACTATAGACCAATCTCCCTAATCAACACAGATGCAAAAATCCTCAATAAAATATTGGCAAATAGGATGCAGCAAATCATCAAGAAGATTATACAACATGACCAAGTGGGATTCATCCCAGGAATGCGAGGATGGTTCAACATACGCAAATCAATAAAGGTAATCCACCATATCAATAAAGCCAAAAATAAGAATCACATGATATTTTCTATAGATGCAGAAAAAGCCTTCGATAAGGTCCAACACTTATTCATGATAAGAACTTTACAGAAAATTGGAATAAATGGTCTTTACCTCAATATAATAAAGGCCATTTATGACAAACCAACAGCCAGCATCATAATAAATGGCCAAAAATTGAAAGCCTTTACTTCAAAATCGGGCACAAGACAAGGATGTCCTTTATCACCTGGAAGTACTAGCCAGAGCAATTAGGCAAGAAAGAGAAATAAAAGGGGTAAAGATAGGAAAAGAAGTTAAATTATCATTGTTTTCACATGACATGATACTCTATATAGAAGACCCCTAACTCCATTGAAAGACTCTTAGATATAATAAATAAATTCAGTAATGTAGCTGGATACAAAAATCAATACTGATATATCAATGGCATTCCTATACACTAACAACAAAATCACAGAAAGGGAAATAAGAGAAACCACACTCTTCACACTAGGAAGCAAAAAAAAAATGAAATATTTAGGAATCATTCTTATGAAAAAAGTGAAAATCTATACAGGAAAATTTATAATACACTGAAAAAAGAAATTGAAGATGATCTCAGAAAATGGAAAGACATCGCTTGTTCATGGATAGGAAGAACAAACATTGTGAAAATGGCCATTCTCTCAAAACTGTTATACAGATTCAGTGCAATCCCAATAAAAATACCATCAACATACCTTATAAATCTGGAGAAATCACTCCTAAAATTCATCTAGAACGAGAAGAGACCTGGAATAGCAAAGGCAATTCTAAGCAGCAAAGGGAAGGCAGGAGGCATCACAGTGTCTGACTCGAAGTTATACTACAAAGCAACAATAGTAAATTCAACATGGTACTGGAATCAAAACAGAGCCGAAGATCAATGGAATAGATGAGAAGATACAACCACAACTACAAACACACTCAACAACCTTATGTTTGATAAAGGAGCCAAGCAGGTTCACTGGAAGAACGACAGTCTCTTTAAAAAATGGTGTTGGAAAAACTCACTCTCCATTTGCCGAAAACTAAAGCTAGATCCATGCCTATCACCATGTACTAAATTAAAATCTAAATGCATCAAAGATCTGAATATTAAAACAGAAAGACTAAATCTATTGGAAGACAAATTGGGTAGAAACCTTGAAGACATAGGGGTAGAGAATTCATGAATAGGACTCAAACCACACAGGAAATACTTCCCAGAATCAACAACTGGGACCACCTCTTATTAAAAAGTTTCTGCATGTCAAAAGAAATCTCCAGCATAGTGAAAAGAAACTCCACAACTGGGAAAAGATTTTAGTTAACTTCCCCTCAGACAAAGAACTTTTGTCTAAAACATATAAAGAATTAAAAAAAACTCAGACCCCCAAAATTCAAAGATCCAATCCAAAAATGGGCATCTGTGATGAATACGCACTTCTCAGATGAAGAAATGCAAATGGCAAATAAATACATGAAAAAATGTTCATCAGCATTGGTCATTAGAGAAATGCAAATTAAAACCATACTGAGATTCCATCTCACTCCTGAAAGAATGGCCAGGATCAAGAAACCAACAACAACAAATGCTGGAGAGCATGTAGGGAAAAAGGAACTCTCCTACACTGTTGGTGGGAGTGTAGACTGGTACAGCCTTTGTGGAGGTCTGTCTGGAGGTTTCTCAAAAAGTTGGGATTGGAAATCCCATTTATTCCAGCTATTCCACTTCTAGGCATATTCCCAGAAGAACTGAAAGCATCATACCACAGTGATATATGTGCACCTATGTTTATAGCAGCACAATTTGTAATCACCAGATCTTGGAAGCAACCCACGTGTTTATCAACTGCAAAATGGATAAAAAAGTTCCAGTATTCCTATACAATGGAGTATTACTCAGCTATAAAGAAGGATCACATTGAGATATTTATCCATAAATGGGCGCAGCTTGAGACCATACTCATAAGTGAAATAAATCAATCACGCATGTGTGAATACCGAATAGTTTCCCTAATATAAGTAATGGTTCAAATATATAAAAGTATGTGGTAATCATGATTACCCATTATGTGGTCTTGAGACTTATAAAGTCTTCACTTAGTAATTGGAATGGCTTTATTCTGGGCTGCTTGATATTATTGCCTGTGATGAAATGAACAGTTATTTTGAAGAATATAAGTCATCATAATAGCTAGTAGTGATTTACCATCATCTTGTTTTGAAGTCCCACCAAACTATGGCTCTTCTGTCTCCATTGGTTTTATCATGATGTGTCTTGCTGGATTTTACTATATGTGATAGTACAAACAAAAATTATTATAGGCAAAGAGATAATATAGAAACCATTGTTCATTTTTCTGTTAGCTGGTTCTAAATACCCTACAATGCTTTCATCCACTTGAATGGTTTTACACTGACTTGATATATTTGAATCTATAGTATATGAAGTTATATTCAAATATTTCAAGGAAAAAGACACTATGGTAACTACTATTTTTTTTTTTTTTTTTTTTTTTTTTTTTTTTTTTTTTTTTTTTTTTATCGGTACCGGGGATCGAACTCACAACTGCCTGCTTTCAAGGCAGGCGCTTATGCTGCTGAGCTAAACCTCCAGCCCCTGGTAACTACTATTAAGTTGGGTTATTTGGTGGTGAAGCACTAGGTTGCTGAAACTTTCATGCTTTGACCTGTATTGTTATGTTGTTATATCCTCTTTTATATCAAACTCTCCCTTATTCATTAAAAATTATTTAGTAATTTTTTATGATGTTTTTAAATAAGGGGAAAAATAAAATTAGCAGGATATATTATAGTAACTTTTTTATTTCTATTAACTTGATTTGAAGTCCTTTAATACCCCCACTATCTTGTTTTCACTGATTAAACTCTGTTCCATTCTGTATGATAGTATCAAGTTTGAGGGTATAGGCAACTACCTTGAAGGCAATAAGATTCACTATGATGCCCATTCTTGGTTTGACTACTATCTTCTTTGGAAGTCCTTTAATGTTTACAAGGTTTAGGTTTTATTGGTCTTGTTCTCTACTGTTTTGTTCAACTTTAGAATACTTAATGAGATAGACAATTCTTTTTAAGTAAGCAAGAGGCATTATGGTAACCATTGTTGATAACCTTGTACTCTATTTTTACATCATGTGCTATGTCTATCCTTGGTTTTGACTGACAGCTTTGTTTTGACATATTAGAAGAACTAAGGAGTCATAAAACCCAAAATGTGTAAATTGTGTTGTAAAAAAGAGAGGGAAAAATTACTCTAAAGGGTACAACTGCAAGTGTTTTTAGGGGTGTTAAATAGATGACCATATTAATGGTTTTGGTTGGATCATTGAACACAACTATTTGCAGTCTCACTATTTGAATGTCCACTTTGTATGCTTTGATCCTGTGACTTGAGCAACTATGTCTAAGATGATAATGTGTAATCTATTAACTGCTGATTTCTTACTGTTTTTTTTGTAGTTCTGTATTACTTGTATCCTTACACCACTTTGTTTTGTTTTGTTTTTTCTCTTTTTCCTTTTAAATAAAATTTAAAAAAAAGAAGAAGAAGTTCAAGACATTTTAAGGAAAGTGGATATCTGAAAATAATGATAAGCAGAAAAATGAAACACAGGCTTAATACTGTATTGACTTCTCTCACTGGATTAATGCAAAGTAGAAATAAAAAGCAAAGTGAAAAATTATTACAGATAATCAGAGAAGTAAATATTCATCAAACGGAAGAGTCAAGAGATTGAGAACAGGGTGATGGGAGGAAGAAAAGGGGATATAAAAAGATTTATATTGAACCATGTCAATGTACAAGTTACCTAGAAAGACTAAACCTCTTGTATCACAAAAAGGAAGTTTAAAATACTGGAAGAATAATAATGAAAATGTGTAAAGAGGCTCTAGACATGGAGGGAGAGAGGTGAGTGGATAGGGAAAGGGGGATAAGAAAATTCAAGATATACTAAGTACAACTACTGACTACCTAAGACGAATGTCAACTTCATGTACCAAAAACATGTGCCAGTAAAATAAAAGTTTGAAACTTATGAAATAAGAAGTTTTCCAGTTAAGAAAATATGGTTGACACTTTGTTTAATTTTTAATGACATTAATAATGCATTTTATCCAGGGAAACAAACAAACAAAAAGAAGAACTAGTAAAAAAATTATGCTTTGAGTCATCTTGTTGATAAGGATCTTTATAAACCCTGACCTTTTGTTTCTGAAGAAAAGTTAAAAATATTGAAATATAGGGGTGGATTTATTAAAAATAAACATTTAGGCCATGATTAAGTCTATATTATTAAATCATATGCTTATTTCTTAATATGCAATTAGTTTCCTGTTTTCTTTTAATAGAGATAGAAATAAGAACTATTATAGATAGATTTTCCCATCATAAATTTGAAATTATGACTGTCTTCATTTTGCAAAGAAGAGGGGACTTAAATTATGTACTGTGAAATGTTACATATTTTTAATATATCTAACAATTTAAATTCAAAATTTTTGAAACATTTATACAAAGTATGCACATATAAATGGTTTACATACATTAAAATTATGTTAAAACTTTGAGTTTATTTTTCTACAAGACATGCTAGTAATATCTGACAACAGCCTCTAGATGGCGAGCAAGATGCATCAAGTCCAACAATCGCATGGAAATTTAACTTTGCCTCCACCAAAGAGCATTGACTAAATAAAATTAGTTTGAAAAGGTAGCAATAGTTATTCTTTGCTTAGAAAACTACATCATAAGTCTTAATGTGAATAATTTTTTATAGTCAGTGTTTGAAAAGAAACCACCTGTTAATTGTTGTTTTACGAGGCTCCTTTAACCAAACAGACTTAATCAAATCTTCTAAATCAGCAAAAGTTGTCATCACTCCATGCAGGTCCAATTTGCATTCTCACTGAAGCATTATATCACAAATTCTTTGTTTTAGGAATTAGTCTGGATTACTGAATTAGCTTCCAAGGAAGTTTAGCAATTTGTAAACAGAGTTTTATTTGAAAAATGGGTCAAACTGTGTTCTCATCATATCTTTCAGTTGTTTGAAAATTTAATGTTATAAATATATAAAAACAACTCTCCATAATGTGGGTAAATGCTATTTTTGTTTAGTTAGTCTGTCCCTATTTTTTCTCCATTATCCTTAGAATGGCAAAAATAACATTCAATAATTACTCTCTGAAGTACCTTTTTAAAATCTCATAGAACTATAGTGATGATGAATTTGACATTTATATTCTAGACATAGATAATAAACATTGTTGAAATTTTATTAGTCTTGACTAGAATTGATAATGGCTAGATTAGATAATGTATTTCTAATTGGAGACCATCTAATCTAATTAGCTCTGAATTTGATGCAATGGATATTATTTCCACTTATTCCCTTTATTAAAAATGATAAAATTTGGAAAGGTTTATTGTGGAATAGGAACATTTCCTGATAAATATGAGGGGACCTGAAAGTGTGTTGTTACCAAGGCCGCTTCTCTAAGAATATTTTAGGGAGCAAAATCACAAGTTGGAACAACATAGGTCAAATCTGGGTGTTTTGGTCATCACCTGGGCTACTGATGACAATTTGGACTTTACTGGACTGGTACTGGGGATCTGGTTGAGACCCTCAACTTCTTGCATGAGAGGTAAAGCAAAAGAATGAAATAACAAACAGAGACAAACTTAGTAATGCATGAAGTGGGGCAAGAAAGGCAAAGATTCAGGATGGGGATAATTAAAGACACTCAAAACCAGCCACTGCTTACTGGGTGTATACAATGATAAGAGCTGATAACAGAAGATTCAAGATCTGCAGAAGATTCAGAGATCTATGACTCATGAGGGAAGGAAAAATATTGGCATGACTTAAGAGTGTAGAGATGGTCCTATCCTAGAAGTATCTTGCGGTGAAGTGATTTTTAATCTTAGTGTGTTTAGTTTAGTCATAGTGAGTGGGAGAAGATGGTCTTTTGCTAAAGAGTTAATGGGAAATCTCAAAAGGGTGATATAGATAAACCCAAACTTTCATTTATCACTTAGAAAAATATGCAAAATTAGCCATTGTGAATTTCTGGTTCCCAACAGATTTGATTATGTTGATTATGAAATAATTCCAAGTTACGGCTTATTCCTTGCATGTAGGCTTGTAAGTCTGGTCATTGTATCTTTATCTTGAGGCATGGCCTTTGACAGATGTACCTCTAGCCACACTTGGGATGTCTTCATTCTTTCTGTTGATTTCCTTGAGAGTCCAGTCCCTCCCGGACTGTATGCTAATTTCTGCCTAATTTAGCTACCTATGTTGTGGAAAAATTTCCAAGGCAACCCAACTAACCAAAAAAAGAAAAAGTCTCTTTGCACCAAGGAGACAAGAAGGCAGTATTTAGTCTTCATAATGGTGGATTGTTGAATCTTCACACCAGTGAACTTATACAGATAATTCCACAAAGGCAAGAGAAATGAGTTTTCAGGCAGTTTAGTTCATATAGAATTTAGAAGTTGCAGAAACAAAGTGAATGACAGTTACATAATTACTTACATGCAGTGAGTAATACATCGACAGGCAGGCTAGATTTCAACAGATTTGTTGAAACAAAGGAATTATGTATCATAAAATAGAAACTATCTGAGAGCTAGGGAAGGGTGTCCTTACAGAGTGAGCATAGCTAAAGGTATTACCATAATACAGAAACACTCCAGAATAGAGGGACCTTACAGACTGTCCTTGATTATCCCAGGGTGCATTAAGGTACAGACAATTATTATGACTCAGTGCTCATTAGAGATTTGCAGCTGGGCTTTAGACACTGTCAAGGTCAATTGAATTCAACAGAAACAGCAGAACAGACCTATCAGAGACCTGTAATTGATCATGGTATACCTATATTTTGCTATTTTATGTGTGTCTTATATTTTAAATGTGCCTCAATGTCTAAAACATTAGTCTGAGAACAGTTCAAATTTACATCTATAAATTTGAGAATATTTCTCATTCTCCCTGAACTACACTTAACAGAGATAATTATTTTTAATACATTCTCTCAAGAATTGTTTCACTGTCATTCCTTTACATTATATTCTTATAAGAATAATGCTCCTACTGATCTTCTTAATTTTATTCATTGACCAAAATAGTTCTACTGTTTCTCTCAGATTAAGTTTTAGACAGATTCATTTCTAACTATAGCTCCTGTTCCCCTTCACTTTAAGCATTTATTTGGGAAAAAAATCAATTTAATTTTTTTTCTCTGCCTCTTTAAGATGTAAATCTCCTCTGAGCCTTTTGTCGCTTTTATAACACAAGAATGTCTTTCTCAATAATCTGGAAGCTATCCTTTTGAAATGTAATCATCAATTCACTGAGAATGCGAGAACCTAACTTGGGTTAGTGCCTATTATCAAACACAAATGGCCTAGTAACATTGACCAATCTTACCTCTAACATCCTCTAATATTTTGCATTGGCCCTGTTCTGGAATTTAAAACCTCTCCAACATTTTGTTTCAGCAGAATTTAGCTTAATCTCTCTTAATGTATAAATTTCTTTTGCTCAGTATCTCTAAGATGATAATGTGTAATGTATTAACTGGTGATTTCTTACTTTTTTTTTTTTTGTAGTTCTGTATTACTTGTACCCTTACACCGCTTTGTTTTGTTTTGTTTTTTCTCTTTTTCCCTTTAAATAAAATTCAAAAAAAATTTTTTTCCTCATATAACAATGTTACAGGCAACTGAGTTAGAAATATTATAGTAAGTCAGACAGTGTGGGGTCCTCAAATGAGCAAAAGATGAGATACCTTGAAACCTTGGAGGAGACAGACACCTCCTGCTGTTGGTCAGATCTCAATACAAAAATTTAAAAAATACAACTATATCCTATGTATAAACACATGGAATTGATATTCTAAATAGATATGGTTCACCTTGAGGAAACCAGGAGTCACCATCCCAATCCCCTACAGTAAGAGTTACTGCTCTTTAAGTATGCCCTTTTGCTACATGACTTGCTTCCACATTGGAACCCTATTTAAAAAATTATCTGAGCAATTAAATTCATAAACTTATTGGTTGATCATACTTCTGTCCCACATCATCTCTGTCTGCCTTTTGAGTTTCCATTTTCCCCCAATTTGGACCCATCTCACCTCGTGGGTTTTGCTCTGTAAGATTTCCTAGAAAATTGGAATCTTTAGCAACTCACTTGGGACCATTTCTGTCTCTCTGTCACACATAAGATTTCCTTCTCTTAATAAATATAATCTGTTCTTAATCTCTGTTGTTCCTAAAATTCATTCTTCAATTTTAGAGCACGTGTACTCATACTGCACATCTATTAGGTTGGGAGTTTCACTCTCCTACATCAATACCAGCAAAGAATCAGCTGAGAAGCAAATAAATATTTTATAAAGGTGATGGAATTAAACCAACAACAGGAATCAACTTCCCTAATAGAGTACAATAGATAGTTTTGTTGTTTAGTTTATAAGAAGGCAGACAGTACAGTATGGCCTAAAATAAAACTGGCTGTATAGAAAATAATAGCATATACATGACTGTAAGAATTAATTCAAGTTGTGCAACGAGTTAAGTTTTAAAATGTAAAATAAGCAGAGAGAAAAGAGTAACACATTAAGATCAAAATAAACAAATAGGAATCATTTCTTCCAAGAAAAAGAATGTTCCAACTTATTTGATAACTCCTCCCTACATTTACAAGGTGAACTTGGAGATACTTAAAAACACAGAGTAACTGGTTTCCTTTTAAATCAGTCACCTAAAAGACTAGTTTTTCTTACAGATCCTAAAGACCCAGACCCATTGTTTAAAAGCAGGTCCTGTGATCTGTTTACATATATATAAACAAAACAAAGAAAGCACCTCAAAAAAGTTCATTTCTAGAGGCTCTTCCTGGTGGGTATTACCAGGTGCAATATTTGGGGCACAATTATAATATAAGAACACATTTATAAAATTATATATATATATATATATATATATATATATATCATGATCATTTACAGATCTCTTCAAATTTCTGTTCTGGTGTTTTTGTTGAATTCAATTGATCTTGACAGTGTCTAAAGTCCAGCTGCATGTCTCTGATGATCACTGTGTCAGAGTCATTTTTTGTACCTTAAGGTACCCTGGAATAGTTGAGGACAGCCTGCAAGGTCCCTGTCTTCTGGAATGTTTTTATATTATGGTAATATCTTTAACTATGATCAGTCTATAAGTGCCCCCTCCCAGAAATATTTATATGTTATGATAATGCCATTAATTATGCCCACTTGCTTTGTGCCTTTCACTTCTAAATTCTATATAAACTAAGTTCTCTGTGAATTCATTACCATTTCTTTTTTGAAAGTATCGACAACAATTTACTGGCATGAAAATCCAACTGTTTGCTTGTGTAAAAATTAAACACTGCCTTCTTACTCACTTGATGCAAAGAGTCTTTCTTCCAGTTTGGTTTCATTTGGTAATTTTCCTACAACATTTCCAGTGCACTGGCAGAGAAGACAGCTTGCTTACCCCACTTAGGTCACTGCTGCAAGCTCTGCTGGCTACCGTTGAGGCTTATTTCCACCCAATCTGATAATGAAAAGGCATGTCCTCTTGACTTTTTCTGAGTTGCCTCCGCACTGAAGGGGAAGAAGCCCCTAGACAAAAGAAATAGCTTCTTTGGACCCAGGGAGGAGTTAGAACACAGCACAAATGAGGCCCTTAGATAAGATAGGTTTTCCCTAGGTTTTGCCCTTCTGTTAACCTAGGTAACCTGTTTGTACTGCCCTAATTGGGGAGGGGGAAAGAATTGATCATTCTTCAACAATGCTCTTTAACTGTTTGTACTATATTTTCTAGAATCATCTGTTCAATGACGTTCATAACCTGCTTGGATTCTGGTTTCCTGAGTCACCTGTTCAATTAAATTCATCACTTGTTTCAGGTCCAGCTTCTCTTCTACACAGGGTAACAAACTGAAGTTGCTATTTCAATTAGACTTACCTCTGGCTCTGGGGATGAAAATGTATTAACCTCTGTGTACCTGGGTATAAGTGTGTAGATTAAATACAAGCTAACCATGTGAAACAAAATATGTATGTATATGTATGTGGGTGTATATATGTATGCAAAATAAAATACATGAGTCCAAAGTTACTTGGACTCAACTGGATACCAGGAAAAAAGGTCTAATCATTCTCAAAGGGAAAATTAAGGCATTAAACAAAAACTTGCCTAGGACATTTGCCTAGACCAAGCAGACATACTCAGCAGGCCTGATAGCAGAACATTTTTCTTTTATGTAAAACTCCTAACTTTGTAACTGGTGATGCCTTTGTAACTGTTAACTGCCTTTGTAACTTGTGATTAGAATGTAGCTTCAGACATAATGGGACACTGTTTCCTTTGTTTTATTAATGAATTGTAATATAACTTGAAAAATACAAACTCCCTTAGCATTCCATGATGTCACCTGAACCTCCAGTCATATATGCCTCTTTTAAAAACGTTTTGCAGGAGAAATCAAATATCAAATTTTACCTAACTGATAAATATAATTTTGATTTTCAGTATGAGTTGATGTGCACAAAACATTTTTGTACAGCACAAAATTTTACACTTGCAGGATTATCTTGCTCTTTTCTGTTCTGTCTTTTAAAATAAAATATTGATTTAAGAATACTCTGAAGTCTACTGACAGTTGATAAAGTGTAACGATCTGAAGGAAAAAAAGATATTTTGAAATCCAGGTGACTACAAACAAATTAATTGTAAAAAGGTTATAGTAAGTAAAAATATCTAAAAGACTATAAATATAGGAAATATGCATTTGATTTAAATTGTAGGATAAAAGTTATGATTGGTTAAAGAGATAGAAAAAAGATGACAAGACTAGAAAATTTATACATAAGGAGAAAAGCTTATAAATATAGTTCATAAAAATTATATGTATGGTTACTTGTTAATTTGATGGAGATAGGGTTGTTCCTTCTAAAAAGTTTCATGAAGAAGATATTAAAATCAACATGAGGTTACCATTCAAATAATAAACTTTAAAATGTATGTGATGTATATATTGTATATTATGTTGTTCAGTACTGTTAGCTATTTTAATATGTTTAACATGTTATATAAGACTAGCTTTAAAATTGTCATGCTACAATATTACATATAGTTTTGATTTTTAATTTTCTATGTAACATATGTAACTATTAGCATTCTATAAGAAATTCATGGTTGATAAAAATAAGGGTTCTATTTTGTGTTCTAAGTTGCTTAATATTCAGATAAGTTAATAATCTAAAGCTTACTGCTTCATTACACTGTAATGAGTCAGTGTAATGAGTTATCACTATTTTCTTTTGGATGTTCTACAACTGATGTTTGAAGATGACAAATAGAAAGATAGATGGGATAAGAGGACAACCAATATTTTGGCCCCAGCAAGCTGAGGTCAATGAAGACCCAACCTATAAGAGAATCTCTGCAGTGATATCTCATAATTCTGTGATTCCCTGGTCTTCTGACCAGAGAGATTGTATAATCAGCAAAAAGATGTGATCAATGATATGTAATGCACCTCAAGAGAGTCAACAGGAGAAAAAAATCCCCCAACAGCTCCAGGGATTGGGGCCTGCCTACCTGTACCCTCAACTCTGGAGACTGGGTGGCCTAGGGTGAGTGTCCCCACACCATCTTGAGCACCAGAAGGGAGTTTAAGATTCGTAATCCCACCAACCAGGGACCTTTGTGGCTTCCTGCTGCCCTGAACCAGCTCAGCAGGGCTTGGGCCTGCCTCTACCAACTTTCTGGCTTCATGCTTCCTCAACTAGCCCCAGGAATTTGGGCATTCCTGCCTGTGTCCTCAACTCTGGAGACTGGGCGGCCTTTGGTGAGTGTCCCCACAGCATCCCAAGACTTGGGAGGGAGGTTAAGATCCTTGCTCCTGCTGGTCAGGGGACTTTGCAGCTTCCTGCCACAGAGGACTGGCTCAGCAGGGCTTGGGCCTGCCTGTCACACCCCCAGTGACCGTCTCTCAATCTGGGGAACTGGGCAGCCACAGTCCCAGAAGCTGAGAGCATAAAAGAATTTCCAACAGGCCCAGGGGAAGCCTTGTAATAAAATTTGAAACATCACAATATAGGAAAATGACGAAACAAAAGACAAAACACAATCTCAAGCATTCAGCCCATTGCAAGAAACATTATGAGTTATGTACATAGAAGAAAACATATGCCATACACCTGAAGTACATGAAATAATAGCAACTGAAATAAAGAAGCAACTATGGGAAGCTTTAAAGGAATTCAAACTAGAAATGACCTCCCAGGTTAAAAAAGAAATGATAAAAAAAGAAAGAGATGCTGAACATATCTAAAGAAGACAGAATTAAAAAATTGGAGAAACTAAATAAAAGATAGAATCATTGGATGAACAATACAAGAAACAAACAGAATACATGAAGCAGTTTCAAAGAAATATACAGAAAATCAAAAACTCTATTGAAAGTTGTCAAAACCAAATCAGCAAAAGTGAGGATAGAATTTCAGACCTCAAAGACAAGATTGCAGCTAGTGGACAGGACAGGAATGATCTTTCAAAGATAAAAACAAATCAGGAAACAGCAATTCAAAAGCTGCAAGATGATGCAAAGAAAAAACAACATAGGATTGATAGGGATAAATGAAAAAGAAGGGGACAACACAAATGATATCAAGAGGCTATTTACAGAGGTAATAGCTGCAAATTTCCCAAACATGAGAATAAAAACTGACATTAGGGTTAGTGAAGCATATAGAACTCCAAATAGCCATAACCAAAATAAAACTACACCCAGACATGTAGTGATCAGCATCCCAGAAATCCAACATAAGAATAGGATATTAAAAGCTGTGAGAGAAAAGACAGAACACCTATAAAGGACACCCTATCAGAATCATAGCAGACTTCTTAAACACAAACAGTGAACTCAAGAAGAGCATGGAGTTAAGTATTTCAGATCCTATCAGAAAATGATTTTCAACCTAGAATGATGTATTCTAAAAAAATAGTGCTTCAAAATGGATGGAGAAATAAGATACTTCCATGATAATGAACAGCTGAAGAACGTCATGATCACTAAGCCAACCCTGCAAAGAATACTGAAAGACAGTCTAGATACACATAGGCAAAAACCAGTAAGTAAGGTAGACAATTAAACAGAATGGAAAGATAAAGATGCAACAGAAGAAAAATAACATCTCAACAATAAACCAGTATATGACAGTTAAAACTATTAATGTGAATGTTCTCAATTCACCAATTAAAAGAAATACAGTAGCAGAATGGATCAAGAAACAACATCCAGATGCTACCTAAAAGAAACCCATCTAACACAAAAGGAAACTCAAAGGCTGAAAGTCAAAGCATGGAAAACAATACTTATGCAACAGGAACCAAAAAAAAAAAAAAAAAAAAGTGTGGGTAACGATTCTAGGGAGACAATGTGAACTTCGAGCCAAGAATGATCCTAAGAGATAAAGAAGCTCACTACATGCTGCTTAGGGGAAAACCTCAAGAGGAAAAGATCACTACCATATATATATATATATATATATATATATATATATATATATATATATATATATGCAACAAATCCCAGAGTATGCAGTTATACAAAGCAAGTATTATTAGAAAGAAAAAATCAAGTTAGCAATAATACAATGATAACAGGAGACCTTAACACACCATTGACACCAAGGGACAGAGCAAGCAGGCAGAAAATCAGCAAATAAATAGCAGAACCAGTTTACACCTGTGAACAAATGGACTTGATAGACATATACAGAGAGTTCCATCCAATAACATCAGAATATACATTCTTCTCATCATCACATGGGACATTTTCTAAAATAGACCATATACTAGCTCACAGAACCTATGTAAATAAACACAAAATAATTGAAATTATCCCATGCATGTTATCAGATCATAGTGCCATGTAACTAGAAATTTATGATAAAAGAAACTGCAAGAACCCCACAAACACATAGAAATTGAATAATACAATCATGAGCAATCAGTGGGTCACAGGGGAAATTAAAAAAGAAATTAAACAATACCTACAAGAAAATGGAAATACAAGTACAACTTACTGGAATGTGTCTGATTCAATGAAAGCAGTCCTCAGAGGAAAATATATTGCACTGAGTTCCCACATCAGGAAAGCAGAATGAATGCAAATAAACAACCTGACGCTATGCCTCCAAAACCTAGAAAAAGAAGAGCAAGTCAAGCCCAAAGCCAAAAGTAGGGAGGAAATTATAATAAGCGGAGCAGAAATTAATTCAATAGAGACTAGGAAAACAATCTAAAGAATTAATGAATCAAAGAGTTGGTTCTTTGAAAGAATAAAATTGATAAGCCCCTAGGCAACCTTATTTTTAAAAAGGAAAGAAAAAGCTTTAGTTCATGCAATAAGAAATGAAAAAGGCAAAATCACTACAGAAACTTTGGAAGTACAGAAGGTCATCAACACATCTTTCAAAAAACTCTACTCTCATAGGTTTGATAACACAGAAGAAATGGATAGATTCCAAGAAATATATGAACTACCAAAGCTTAGTCAAGAAGAGGTAAAAATTCTAATAACTCAATTTCTATTAATGAAATTGGAAATTCAATTAAGTCCTTACCTACAAAGAACACCCCAGGCCCAGACGGATTCACTGCAGAATTTTACAAGAAATAGAAAGAATTACTGCTGACACTCTTCAAACTCTTCAATGAAATTGAAAGGGAAGCAATATTTCCTAGGTGATTCCTGGAACCAAATATTACCCTAGTACCGAAACCTGTGAAAGATCCAAGTAAAAAAGAGAGCTACAGGACAATCTCTCTAATGAATATGAATGAAAATTTCTCAATAAAATATTGGCCAACAAGATGCAACAAATTGTCAAGTATGTTGTACACCACAACCCAGTAGCATTCATCCCAATCATGCAGGAATGGTTCAACATACATAGAATAATAAATGTAATCCACTGTATCAATAAAGCCAAAGAGTAAGAATCACATGATCTTTTCTATAGATGGAGAAAAAACTTTTGATAAGGTCCAATACATGTTCATGATAAGAACCTTACAGAAAACTGGAATAGATGGAATTAACCTCAATATGATAAAGGCCATATATGAAAAACCAACAGCCAACATGCTATTAAATGGCCAAAAACTGGAGGTCTTTACTTTAAAATCAGGCAAAAGGCAAAGATGTCCCTTATCACGGCTCCTATTCAACATAATACTGGAAATACTAGTCAGAGCAATTAGACAAGTGAGAGAAATAAAAGGGGTAAAGATAGGAAAAAAAGAAGTTATATTATTATTTGCAGATGACATGATACTCTACATGGAAGACCCCCAAAACTGTGTTGAAAGGCTCCTACATATAATAAATAAATTCAGCAATGTAGCTGGATACAAAATTAATATTCAAAAATCAATAGCATTTTTATACACTAACAACAAAATCACCAAGATAGAAATAAGAGAAGCCACGCCCTTCACACTAGCATCCAAAAAATGAAATACTTAGGAATTTACTTCATAAAAGAAGTAAAGGGTCTATACAGGGAAAATTATAGTACCATGAAAAAAGAAATTGAAGAGGAACTCAGTAAATGGAAGTCATCCCTTGTTCATGGTTAGAAAGAAATAATATTGCAAAAGTGCCAATTCTCCCAAAACTGTTTTACAGATTCAATGTAATCACAATGAAAATAATATGGACATACCTCATAGATCCAGAGAAATTGCTCCTAATATTCATCTGGAACCTGAAGATACCTAGAATATCAAAGGCAATTCTAAGCAGCAAAGGCAAGGCAGGAGGAGTCACAATCCCTGACTTGAAGTTACACTACAAAGCTATTGTAATAAATCAACATGCTACTGGAAGAAAAACAGATCTGAAAATCAATGGAATAGATTAGAAGACACAACCACAACTACCAACACACTCAACCACCTTATCTTTGATAAAGGGGCCAATCATGTTCACTGGATTTGAACGATAGTGTCTTTAATAACTGGTGCTAGATAAACTGGCTTTCCACATGCCAAAAACTAGAAGTAGAACCTTGCCTATCACCATATACTAAAGTAAAATATAAATGGATCAAAGATCTTAATATTAAAGCAGAAACTCTAAATGTGTTGGAACACAAATTAGTTAAAAATATTGAAGGCATAGGGGTTGGTAGAGAATTCATGAACAGTAATCAAGCCACACGGGAAATATTTCCCAGAATCAATGACTGGGATCACCTCATATTAAAAAGTTTCTGCATGTCAAAAGAAATCTACAATATAGAAATCTACAATCTACAGTTTGCCACAAACTGGCAAAAAATCTTAGTGAACCATCTCTCAGCAAAGGACTTCTGTCTAAAACAAAGTATTAGACACTATCAGACCCCTTTAATTCAAAGATCCAACCCATGGGCATCTAAGATGAATACACGGTTCTCAGATGAAGAAATACAAATGGAAAATAAATACATGAAAGATGTTCAACATCATTGGTCATTAGATAAATGCAATTTAAAACAACACTGAGATTCCATCTTACTCCAAAAGAATGGCCAGGATCAAGAAAACTACCAACAACAAATTCTGGAGATGTTGTGGGGAAAAAGGATCTCCCCTGCACTCTTGGTGGGAGTGTAGACTGTTGCAACCACTGTGGAGATCAGTCTGGAGACTCCTCAAAAACCTGGGATTGAAGTCCCTTTCAACCAAAATATTCCTCTTCTATGCATATTCCCAGAAGAACTGAAAACATCATACCAAAGTGATATATTTGCACCCGTGTTTACAGCAGCACAACTTGAAATAGCCAGATATTGGAAACAACCTTAATGTCCATAAACTGAGGAACTGATAAAAAGTTGTGGTATTTTTATACAATAGAGTACTACTCAGCTATAAAGAATGATCATGTTGAGATGTTTATAAATAAATGGACACAACTTGAGACCATAATCATGAGATAAATCAAATAAATCAAACTCACTTTTATAAATATCATACAGCCTCCCTAGTGTGAGAAATGTTAAGCGTCCATAATGTTTATGGTAATCATGATTCTCCATAACATTGCTTTGAAATCTTATGTTTTCTTTTTTATTAAAAAAAGATTAAGGTAAAGTAGCACACAGCATCACAGGTCAGAACAGAACAACTTAAACAACATAGTGTTTCACCACAAGACAATCTGACAAAACAGTAGCTACCATAGTGTCTCTTTCCTTGAAATGTTTGAGTGTACTTTATATACTGTAGTATCAAACATAAAAAGACAGGGTAAAACCATTCAAGAAAATGAAAGTATTACAGGGTATTCAGAACCAACTAACAGAAAATGAACAATGATTTCTATATTATCTCCTTGTCTATAAAATTTTGTTTATACTATCACATACAATAAAATTCCATAAGATATAACATGATAAAACCAATAGAGACAGAAGAACAAAAGCTTGTTGGGACTTCAAAACAAGATAATATTAATTCATCTCTAGCTATTATAATGTCTTGTTTTCTTCAAAATAGTTGTTCCTACCACAGACAATAAAATCAAACAACCCAGAATAACACCATCCCAATTAATGAATGAGAACATTATAAGCTTTCAAAGAAATATAGTGGGGAATCACTATTGCCACATACTTTTATGTATTGTTACTGTTTCTTAAACTAGGGAAACTATTCAGTATTTATGCATGTGAGCTTGATTTATTTCAGTTATAAGTATGGTCTCAATGTTTTCATTCATTAGTTGAAATAGTTTTATCCTGGTTTGTTTGATTTTATTTTCTGTGACATTATGAAAAGCAATTTTGAAGAAAACAAGACATTGTAATAGCTAGTGCTGATTTAATATCATCTTACTCTGCAGTCCTACTATGCTTTTGTTCTTCTGTTTCCATTGGTTCTATTATATTATACCTTACTGGATTTTATTATATGTGATAGTACAAACAAATTTTCTATGGAAAATGTGATAACATAGGAGCCTTTGTTCATTCTGTGTTATTTTTTTCTAAATGCCCTGTAATGCTTTCATTCTCTTGAATGGTTTTATATTGTTTTGTTGTGCTTGATATAATAATAATATATGTAGTTATGATCAACTATTTCAAATAAAGAGACATTATGGTAGTTACTATAATTATGGGTAGTCTTGTGGTGACATACTGTGTTGCTTATATTGTTCTGATCTGATCTGCTTTGTTATGTCCTCTTTTGTCTTAATCTCTTTGAAATAAAAATAAAAACTTTCTCACTGGTAGCTTCCCTGTTTGTGGGCATGTGCATCAACTGCCCTTCTGATTAAGGAAGCAAACTAACTAACTCTGGGATAAAATTTAGCTGTTCAGCGGCTATGTGCCATTGTTAAACTGCTCAATAGTCCAGAACATCGGTGACTTCCAAACAGCCACGTCACTCAGTACAAGTGACTGCTTGTTGGGAATCCTCAACTCGCTTTTGACCAGTAAAGACTTTAAATCTAGCCATTTATTAACCCAAATAACTTGAACTGCCTGACCTCAATTGCCTTATATTCCTTCACTTGTGGCCCTGACCTCCAGATGGAGCCTTTAACAGATACTGAATACACCTTATTCAATGGAAATAGTTAAGTAAAAGACGGATGATGCAGAGATAACTATGCTGTTGTTATCACCAAAGAGATGCTCTTTGTCTGTTCTTTTCCTCAGAATTGGTCAGTTCAATGAACTGAGCTCTGGGCATCATACAGGCCCTCAAATGTGCAAAAGACAAAAGTTATGAATTCTCAGGATGCCTTTGCTATAGTTTATGTCTCCATGATGTTTTCATAAATCAGATGAAGCCATAAAAGTGGTTACTGAGGCCTCATCACGACCTCAACCACCATCTGGAATCTAACACACGAGACTCTGTTCTTTTGACTATCTCCAAATAGACTTTACTGATGTTTGTGATAGCTCAGATGCCAGAATAAAATTGAAGGAAGCAAGAAATTAAAATTTAGGGAGCAAAGGCTTTATTTTAGACCAGGCCTGGTGACACAGCCTCCAGGAGCCAATATGGAAAGCTGCACACTTCACAACTAAAGGGCAGGGTTTTTATCTTGTAAAATCGCAAACAGTTGCTGGTCTCACAATGCAAGGGGGTTTGGGTTTGTGGCACATTACAGAATAGGAACACGGCGATTACATTTCTTGGAAAGAGTAAGGTTCAGGTAAGGGTTGGGCTATAAAAGCCAAAAACCACAGGGATGTTGCGAACTTTGACACAGTTTGATAGCACCTGGGCTTCTTGGTATTTCCTGTAATTTCCCTGTAGTTAAACATTTCTTAAGGAACAGCACATTTTATTACAGATAGATGGAAAGGGGTGGATTTTTTAAAGCTAAAAACTGCAAAGCTATCCACCTATTTCAGATAAAATTCTTGGTACATTCTGATGCTCTCTGCAGTTAAACAATTTCCCGGAATGGCACACCTTGCAGAAGCATGCGGAAGGGTGTTGGAGGGACTTACAAAGAGGTGAAACTTAAGTCTTTACTGGAAATGGAATTTTAATCTTTATTGAAACAGCGCATACAGAACAGGAAGGAGGCACATTGGTTAGAACTAGGCCACAACATGTTAAGCCATGCTGGGGCTACAGGAATTTGCTGGTCTTTGTTTGCACTTATTCTGGCTTACCAGAGAAATTTTTCTACTGAAACTGAGAAGGTCTCATAATAAAAATAGCAAGAATCCTGTGCTGAATTCATCACCTCAGGATCAAGCAATTTCATCCTGACAGCTACTTAGAAGCCTGTCATGACAAGCCAGATGCACTAAACACTATCCTGAAGGGAAAATGCACTCAAAGCCTTGCTTCTGCCACTCCAAAAGCTGGCAGGTGAATGCACAGATGAAGATTGACTGGATAACTTACATGGGAGTACTTGTCCTGATTGCCTGTATGTTCTGTTTCCTTTTGCGTTTTGATTCCATTTTTCTCATATATTTTAATACTTGATACAGGTCTCTGGATTATGTGAACTGAGGATTGAAAGGATCCTCAAAAAGCTGTTTTGCTGCTCTTTTATATTTGTGTAACTATTTTGCTCGGTGCTTTGCTTGACTTTCTTGAGTGGCATATCCAATGTATCATTATCATGCTTGACTCTTAGTTTCACATCATCTGTTTGATAGAACTGTGGGGGACCAGTGGTGGCTGAAAAGATAAGAAGTATGAAATATAAATCACCCTTATTTTGAGAATGCAGGGAGAGATACCCTCAACCCCTTGGGGTGTGGCATCTCCCCCCAGGGTCAGCAATCTCTCCATGGAACACGTGGAGTGGAGGCATATAAGTAGCCTAGGTTTGGGGTGGAACTTAAGGGGCATTAGTAATGCACAGGTAGCCCATTGGTGCCATAGGTAAATTCCTAGGGGTGGGGGAGATGGAGTCACTTGTAAATTCCTAGGGGTAGGGAAGATGGAGTTCCTTGGTTCTGCCTGAGGCTTTACCAGCTACAGTATCCTGTCTGGGCCAAAACTCTTTCATATCCCATCTTATGAATATTATTATGAAAAGGGGCTAATTTTTCTGTCTTTACTGCTTCCTGCTTGGAGGGGGCACTGTACTGGGGTCTAGCGGAGTCCATGGGATGACAGTTGATGTCCATGTAGAAGCTGGTGACAGGTGTTTTAGCAAGGACAACTTCACTGGTGAATGCACATGTGTTAGACTGGAAAAACAAAGAGACAAGATGTTATGAGGAGGCATGGCACTATCATATTTAAGGACCCAGGTGAGGTAAAAGGAAAGGTGCCTTTTGATTTAGATATGTCATTATATCAGGACCACATTGACGTAGAATTATTTCCACTGTAATGCAGAATTCTGAAAAAATAAATGTGGGTTTAGGAGGAGTTAAGTTATGAGAGGTGATTATTCCCCCATCTGAAAGGGTAAAAGTTAAGAGGGTAGGTAAGTAAGGCTTATCTCTGGTATGCATGATGTTGGAGTCTGTAGGAAATACTGTTAAGAGTCCTGATGTAAAAAGAATAAGAAATTAGAAACCAAATTGGATAACAAAACACAACAGACTGAGATTCATGGCTCTGAGGCCTTGGTAAGGCAGAGATGAGTAGGCAAAAGGATGGTTAGATCTAGGGCTGGAAGGGAATTACTTAGTCTGAGTGATGTGAAATCAGGATGGCAGTCTAGCAACTTTGATCACTGTTGAGGTTGCCAAGAATATCAGGTATGGGTCACTGTAACCTGGTTGTAGTCCATGGAATAGAAGACAAAATTTGTCAGTTGTAACCAAGTTTGCCTTAGAATTTGGTGAATAAGAAAGGATACCCCTCATAGAGATTGAGGGCTTACTATAGCAGCCTGAAAACTCAGGAAGAACTCTGTACCTATGGCCTCTATGTCCACAAGTATAGAGAATGTCTTACCTGAGACTTTTAGTGGGACTTGGACTCTGAGACAGACACCTTAAAGTGGGCTGCTGTTGGCCCTGAGCCCCATCAGTCTTTAGCAGCAAGTTTAAGCACATCTGTCAGTGATGAATCTGGCAGTGTTGGCATTTCCTGTGAGGGCTAGAAGTTAGTATGGCTTACTCACTCTCTGGTGGCTAGGACAGTCCAGTAGCCCTGGGGTAAGGTCCCAAAGGAATGCCAGGGTGGGGCACTCTCCTGGCCAATGTCTTCTGCTGCATTTGAGGCATGGCCCGGGGGGGGGCAAGACAGCTTCACCTCATGTCCGTTTACCTGTCTCAGAACTCCAAGTGTCACAAGTGTTATTGTTATCTCTTTTGTTGAAAACACAAAAAGCCATATCAAAGTTTCTATGAGGTTTGAAAGTCAAGTTTTGCCTTTTAGTTTGGGATTTGGACTACAGTAGAAGGTATCTGTAGAATTAAGTAAGTATGCAGGAGTCAAATATAATCAACAGGATATTTATAATTTTAGTGGTGGCTTCTCATAAGGACAGGTCCATAGAATTTTAGGAACTGACATGATATTTATGTCATATATATAAGTATCTCTTTATGTTATTAAAATGTCTAACGCCATCTGGTTTTTAGAGGATGGCCTGTTTTATTAATTTTTACCTTTTTATTTGGGAGAGAAATCAGCTATGATGTTATTTAATATCAGTTGAATATAGTTAATTATGGCTCAGTGGAGGGCTGAACCAGGGCAGGCAGATAGGCTGGGAAAGGTTTAAGTTTGGCTTCTGCCGCAGTGTTGGTTTTGTTGTTTTGCATGTATCATATAGACCTTGTCTTGGAAAAGAGCTAGTGGTTCCCAGCAAAAGGAATTTATAATTATTTTTTTTTAATTTTAGTTGTTAAACAGGAGATCGGTGACAACACAGTATAATATAGGCAGTAAGCTTAACCTAGAATATTATTGGTGGTTTACAGCAAAAGGAACTTACAAATACCTCTTAATTTTAGTTGTTAAACATTTAGGAGATTCCTGAAGACTTTAATTAATAAACAATTGCCAGGTGGCCACTTTCCCATTTATCAGCCAAAGTCTTGTCTATTGCCAGCTTATTTAACATTGATTAAATGGTTTGAGAATGTAAAAAATAGTATATCTGAGCTGAGCCACCGAGCTGCTGTTTATCTATGTTTGTGTTTAAAGCAGTGTTGTGTTTGGGAGACGTGCTTGTTTGGGAAATGTGCAGTGCCTAAGGCAGGATGGAACTCTGAGGCTGGGCAGGGCATGAGCAGGGTGGGGACAGCATATGCAGAGTGAAGGCAGGGTGAGCCCCGGGACATAGCGTGTGGGGCAGGCTGGGACTGCCCCCAGAAACACACACAAGGCAGCGGCAGTGGCTGCGGTTGTGGGTGCATGGTGGCGGTACCCGGGGGGGGCGGAGCTGGGAGGCAGTGCTGAGCTGCCACGTGGAGCCAGAACTGCTTGAAGGGCGTGCAGATTAGCGCACAGCATTAGAGCCAAATCTGCATTGATCTGGAGCACAGCATGAGAGCCTAGATTCTGCATGGAGTTGGTGTGAAAGCTTAAAGCAGCAGTATCTCCCAACACTGTTTGGGCTGGAGCGCACATGAGAGCTTAAAGCAGCCTGCATATATCCATTAATGCTGTTTGGTTAAGAGGGGAAATCCCCAGTGGGGAATGGGTTGGCGCACAGTGGGAGAGGGGAAGCAGCGAAGAGATAAAGGATGCTGGAGGGAAAAGACACACATTCTCAAAACAAAGGCTTAAAGATAGAGAGTTTTGTAAACTTGTCGTCAGTGTGATAAGCCATATATAGATAATGGTTGTTTTGGAGGGGGGACAGAAAGTGGTCCTCAAAATAAAATATGGTGTGGGGTCTGGCCCACGGAGTTGTAGCCAGTTGAGGCATTGGACCGTGATCTACTAAGTGTAAGTTGTGACTTTTTACTCATTTTAGAGTGATCAGTATCATATGATTTCAAAGCTCATAATAATTGGCTGTCACCAATATATGACTGGATTTCTCATGGGTTTCAGTAACAGCTCTGCCCATGAGAACTTAAAAACCTCTGAAGGATATGAGAGTCTTTAAGTGTGAACACAGGCTGGCCCAGGAAAACAATGCCTCAGGCTATCCGAACCCAAAGGATGTGAGAGTCCCCCATTGTGGACACAGGTTGGCCCAGAAAAACTCTGCCTTGGGCTATCTAAGGATGTGAGAGCACCATGGGAACACACGGAAAGGGGGAGAAAACCTGCCTGGGGCCTGGCCCAGTGGCAATCTCCAGGGGTTGCTCACCTGTGGTAAGTTGGGTCAGTGTTGTTTGCGAGCCATCAGTGACAAGTTTACAGCTCCCGAGTGTAGAAGTGAGGAATTAATGCAGGAAGTAGTCTGGTCCTGATCCTGAATGGCAGGGGACTCAAACTGGGAGGGTCCCAGGAATCTCTCGTCTGCTGTTCCCAGTCAGGGAAACATATGATAGAACTGTGGGGAATGGTGGTAGCTGAAAAGATAAGTATGAAATATAAATCACCTTTATTTTGATAATGTGGGGAGAGAAAGCCCTGACTCCCTGGGGTGCAGCATCTCTCCCCTGGGTTGGCGATCTTTCCATGGAACACTTGGAGTGGAAGCATATAAGTAGCCTAGGTTTGGGGTGGAACCTAAGGGGCATTAGTGATGCACAGGTAGCCCATTGGTACTTGTTTGGCACCATAGGTAAATTCCTAGGGGTGGGGAAGATGGAGCTCCTTGGTTCTCTCTGAGGCTTTACCAGCTACAGTGTCCTGTCTGGGCCAAAATTCTTTCACTATTAATTGTATTATTAACAGTTATTCTCTGAATTGCAACTCCAGCACACTGAGAGATTACTAAAAATGTTGCCTTTGTAATTATTAATATAGGACAATGAACCTCCCAAGCTACTATATGTCCAGTATGAGTTTGTGTTCTCTAAAATTAAAAAATGAAATTTAGGAACAATGGGGGTTAAGAGTAGAATATATTTATTGAGAGGTAGAATGTTTCAGTCTGAGAGGGAGACAGAGGGGTTCTGAAGTGTGTTGAATAACATTTTTTTTTCTAAGGATTTTACAGAATAAAACCATGACATAAGGTGAGTCTAAGGTAATGAAAAATGGGAGCTCACAAGGCAGACAGGCATGAGATGGCACAGAGCTTTGGTCAACCAATAACTTTAATTGTTCTGAAGTTGACTAAATCAGGGACAAATGGGGTTGTGAGTCACACAGCAAGTGAACATTCTTATGGAGCAGTGACTCTTCCTGTAGGGAGTTCAGTTGGTGGCTCCTGGTTTCCTCAAAGTTGTTTATAACTATTTAGAATATTAATACTTGGGGTGTGGTTGCATTTATTTTGTCTTTTGTTTTAAAATCTGGCCCACAGCAGGAGATGTCTGTCCCTCCAATGTCAAAAGATATCTGGTCCTCTGGGCTGGCTCCTTTGAGGGCCTAGCCCTTTCTGACTGCCTATAATAGTTCTATCTAATTCAACAGCCTATAATATTCATTGCTTTGAACAAGTAACCCAAACTGCCATGAGGGAAAATGGGTGATGGCCGATATAACTTATTCAGGCTGAAGGTGGTTGTAGTTCTTGAACAGCTGTCAGGAATACCCTTCAGAGGTTCTAACTAATGGCCCTCAGTAGATACCAGGCAGCTTCATCTTGGGTAGGCACACAGCCTTAAGTTTGGTGAGACTGAAGTGGGTTTGTGAACACTATAGGAATCCAAGCAGTGAAATCGATAAATCTGGAATTTTATTAGCTGAGTTCAGTGACCACCCATGGACCCCTGTTTCAGAGTTCAAACAAGTGGCACTAAACTGGAAAGTTATAGAGCTTTTAAAGTGGAAAATCACAGAAAGACATCCAGTTGGAAACAAGTTAGCTAGAATCTTATGTTAATTTTTGATTGACATCTGTATCCTTATTCTTTGTTGAGCAGAATAATTTTTCTTTTATGGTTATATCTCATTCTGCTTTGCTCATGGGACATGTACCTTAGTAAATTTTTACTCTTCTGGCTCAAATGCAAGGCACAATATGGCACTAATTATTTCATGCTGCAAAAGAGACAAAATCAAAACAAACAATTAAATATGCATTGGCTAAATAATGGATTCAGCCAGATAATTATGCGTATAGCTAAGAGTTCCAAGAAGAGGAGCTAGTAATGGCTTCCTATAAGGTAGATAAGGATAAGTTCCAGGAAATTTTAGAATCTGACATGTCATTGATTTGTCATCTATTATCTAGAACAGCTAATTGAGATACTAGCAAATGGATCAGGAATGTACACACATTTAGTTTTTACAATTGCATATGTACCTCCTGTGCTGTTAGAATGTCTAATCCCATCTAATTTTGGATAATAGTCTGTTTTACTAACTTTTTTACCTTAGGAGAGACTGTGGTGTCATTTTTACTTTAGGAGAGACTGTGGTGTCAGCTGTGGTGTCATTTAAGTCCCACTGAGACTAGTTAGTTAAGACCTCAAAATACGTCATACAATATTTGCTCTGGACAGAATCTGGTGGATCACAGTAAAAAGAATCAGAAATTAATCTAGCATATTTGTTATCTGTATAATGTCTTGGGATTTGGCACCTCTTAGGCAACCACAAATTTTAAACAAAGCATGTATAATCAAAGTTTGTATACAAAGGAATGTATAATCAAAGCAGTAGTATTACAGCTAACAGTTAAGTTTAGAAACTGTTTTTAAAGGACATAAATTGTAACTGACACTTAGGTCCCTTTGTTACAGGCAGGTGAGCTAGTTAGAAATGTTATACTCAGTCTGACAGGGCTAGGACCTTGAAGAAGGCAACACTGAGGACCAGATTTCTGGTGACCTTGGAGGAAACACACCTCTTGCTGTGGGGAAGATCTCAAAACAAAACAGAAGGCAAAAAAATGCAACTACACTCTTGAATATAATCCTTAGAGATTAAGTCTGGATCACTTTCAGAAGCCAGGAGTCACTATACCAACCCCCTATAGGAACAGTCACTGATCAATAAATAATGCTCACACGCTACATGACTCACTTCCCTATTTGTCTCTGATTTGGTAAATTTTACCTGAACAATTAAATTTATTGGGCAACAATAGCTTTGTCCCATCTCATGCCAATCTACCACATGAGTTCCCAGTTTTCCACACTTCAGACCTGCTTCACCTCATGGTTTTACTTTATAAAAATCCCTAGAAAATACAGAATCTTTGGCAACACATTTGGGAACACTTCTGTCTCTATCTAAGACAAAAGCCTTGTTTCTCTCAGTAAATATTTCTGCTTTTAACCACTGTTTTTCCTAGAATTCATTCTTCAGTTTTAGAGAACATGAACTCATTCTGGACATGTATAAGTTCATGAGATTTGTGCCCTTATATCACCTTTATGGATAAAGTTTTATAATTTTGTCATAAAACTCTCTAGATTTAGTTATAATTACTAGGTACCCCCTATCTGACAGACAGTACAGTCATCATGGTAATGCTTCAAAACTGTGCCATGATAATACCTACCTCCTTCTTCCCAGAAGCCCTTATGGTTACTCCCTCCCAAAAGTCTGCCAAAGCTCAGGCATGTAAAAGTTTATCCAGTCCCCTGAACTCCCACAAAATAAATCAGTTCACACCATCCCCCAGAGCTCTATCCCCTTCAGAGCTTATATCAGGCAGAACCTGCCCTTTGTCTTCAGGGAGAGCCGTCACAGCCTTCTCTGTGGTGACTCCCTTTGTGCTCCCCCCCACTAAACGCTTTTCATATCTACTTGCCTTCTCTCTTTAATATTCTGCACTGCTTTAAGATTGAGTACAAATCACTCAATAATTCCCTAGATTTGATTAACTTATGGGGACCAGATTAATACATTATTTTAGCAAATGAAAAATTGTCTTAAGTTTTTTACACGAAAAACAATATGAACTGTATTTGTAAAACCAGTCTCAGCATTGTTTTGATTAGTTGGCAATTTAGATGTATATTGCAGCATTTTTTGTCTTTTTCCTTTTTATTGGTACCGGGGATCGAACTCATGACTGCCTGCTTGCAAGGCAGGTGCTTATGCCACTGAGCTAAACCCCAACCCCTATATTGCAGCATTTTGATAGGATAAAAGCTTTCCGGGATTGGAGTCAGGCTTTTAGTTATAGCTAACAAAGAGACACGTGCCAATGTCCAGCAATTGGCTGGTTTGTACTTCTTGTCAAGATTACTCAGGACTCCTCCACAGACATTATAGGCAAGAATGACAGTCTGGCCAGAGGTAAGAGAAGAGTGCCCCAAAGCCCTTTATTACTACTGGTGAAGCTGATAGGATGTGTCTGAACTCTGGAGTCTTGGCCTCAAATGGCAGTTTGAACAACATTGCAATTAAAGAATGGCTTTGGGGACTTCCTGAGTCAGTCCCTCTTAAGGTGACCAGGCTTGTGACAGTGATAGCAGGTTAGTGTAGCCTTCAAGTTCTTCTTGGAGCCCTAAGAATCAGACTTAAGGACTGTGTTTTTAAGGTCATAAAATGGCAGTCACTTTTTGGTCTGTTTTCTCTCTTTGGTTTTCTACCAGTCCTGATTATAGAGTACTAAGGAGGCAGATTTTACTGAAGTATCAAGTGAACTATCTGGAGCAAAGTTTTATCATTTGTAACTTTTTTTTAATATCTAGAGTTGACTGAGTAGTAAAATATGCCTTCAAAGAAAATCTGTTCTTCATTTGGATCAGGTTCTATTTAGGTATGTTTTATTAATGATTCTAATAAATGATCTAAGAAGTCAGAGGGGTCTTCATCTTTCTCCCAAAAAATAGCTGACAATTTAAAATAACTAGAAAGTTTGGTTTTCATCCTTCTTAGACCTTCAAGTATACATACTTGGAAATATATCTAGCTTAAATCTCCTGTTTTATTGCTGGACCAGTAGAGGTCTTGATTTGGGAGTGCTTGTGCCCCTGTGGGGATAACTAGATCCCTTGGCTGTCAATCTTCTGGCTGTCTAAAATGAACAATGTGATTTTCATCTCCAAAGGCAATAGCGTCTTGAAATCCTACTTGCCTCTCACTAGAAGTCAATGTTTGATTTAAGAGTAACATTACATCTTTCCAGCCTAGCTTATAAGTTTGAATAAGTCCTCTGAAAACATCTATATACTTTTCAGGGTCATCTGAAAATTTTTGTAGTTCTAGCTTAATTTGCTTTAAGTCATTGAGAGAAAGAGACCTATGAATGGGGATAGTCTCATAAGGATTATAATTTTAACTGGAGGATACATAATAATTATCCCTTAATGTAAAAAAATTTTGAACATAAAGCATTTCTGACCATTTTCACTCTTCCTTACAGTATGTACCTAGTTGTAAAAGAATATCATAATTAATATTTCCATCTGCATTCCATTTTGGCTATATGGAGTATGTAGGCCACACACATGAGGAGAGAAATGTCATACAGATATTTTTAAACATGAAAGTGTGGAACATCTTCCAATGCATAAGAAAGCATTCCAAAGGAGTAAAGGGCTTTAGCATTCAATTACCCATGTCTGCAAGGTAAAAAAACAACATGTAATAGTATGAAACAATTTTTGTACCAGGGATCAAACTCATTATCTTTCACTGAGTTCTGTCTCTAGTCCTGAAGAGCAAGAGACTTTGACATTAATCCATCCAATTATGCAAAAACAGAAAATAATTAAGGCATCAGTTTATTTTATTCCTATTTGATAATGTTCTCAAGGCACCCCTTGGGTTGACTCCACTCGAGGGCAGGTGGGTACCATGTGGAGAGAGTTAGAAGACAGAATTCCACCAATCTATTCACCCTTAAACTGGCATGCAATTTTATCTTCCCTGGTAGCTCATGAACTTTCTTTTCCATATGACATTTATAAGTTATTGTTGTTGTAACTAAATAATGAGGCATCATACAAAAAGAAAGAGGCACTTTATTTAAGCTGGTATCCAGTGGCACAGGCATGGTGGAGATGTAAAGCTGTGCAATGTGAGCAGATCTTCAGAGGATTTAAATAGGGAAAACTACAAGGGGGTGGGCTTGTGTGATCAGGTAGTTAACCATTGGAAATGTTTCACAATCAGTGATTAACTGATCCTGGGAACATGTGTTTTACAATCAGTGGTTGGCTAATTCCAGGGACACATGTATTTCTTGGAAAAGGAGAATTTTATGGAAGCAGAAGTTGAAACAAAGGTCAGGGTAACAATGCATACAGAATAGGATGGTGGCACTTTGGTTAGGTTACAACATTCTCCACTGACTTTAGTCAGTGAGTCAAATCAATGGCTCATGGGAGGAAACTTCAGACAAGGGTATTTGTTGCCAAAACCTCTCCAGTATTATAGTCAGTTATTTTCCATTGCCCATGGGAAGGGATGTGTGAATGACCACTTGAGTTTCCTAAGGGGGAGGAGGCATAGGAGCAGGAGAATCAAGTACATTTGGTTAATTTAAGCTTTAAAGAGTCCTCTGAAGGTTATCTTTAGGCTTGTCATCTTCAGAGGGTGGGATTGGCTTGAAGTGGGAATGATGGATCCAGGCAGGTTTCCCAGCGACCTTGACAACAGTTGGTGTGCTGAGGACCATGGCGTATGGGCCCTCCCAACATGGTTTGAGAGACTCTTGATGATGTCTCCAGATGAGGACCAAAGTTCCAGGTTAAGCTACAGGGCATTTGTCTTTGGAAAAAGGTGAAGGTGGAGAATGTTGTTGGTGAAACAGTTTGTGGACAGAGGTCAAAACTGGGTGAAGGGCCTAGAGGGACTTAATAAGATCTTGGTTAGCTAGATCAGTCAGTTTTTCTTTATAAATCTTAGGGATGAGGAGAGGGGTCTGCCATATAGAGCCTCAAAAGGGGAAATAGCAACATAGGGGGTGTATTGTCCAAACAAGAGGGCAAAAAGAAGGAGACTCACCAAGTTCTTGCCAATTTCCAATGCAATCTTAGTTATTATCATTTTTAAAGTCTGGTTCATTTTTCTACTTGTCCTGAACTTTGAGACCAGTAAGCACAATAGAGTTTCTCATCAATCTGCAAGGGTTGTATCAGATTTTGAGTTATCTGGGCTAAGAAAGCCAGGCCATTGTCAGACTCGATGGATAAAGAAGGCCAAATCTGCAGATGATTTCATATAAAAGCTCTTTAACTACCATTAGAGCTGATTCAGACTTAGTAGGAAAAGCTTTGACTCATCTAGTGAAAGGATCCACCATTACTAGTAAGTACTTGTACCCTTGAATTCCAGGTTTTCCCATTTCTGCAAAGTCTATTTCCCAATGTTCTCCAGGCATGGTCCCATGGTAGTGAGTGGTTTCTATTTGTTGCTGTTTAGCTTGGAATTGAGCCGCCAGATGCAAATCCTTCTGAGTATAAATGGGCTATGACAAAGTTGGTGGGATCAGCAGCAATGTCAGGGCTGTCTCAATCTCCACTAATTTTCAGGCCACCTTTTAGGCCATGGTGTCTGCCAGATTGTTTCCTCATAAAGTAGGATCTTCTCCCACTTGATGGGCTTTGTAGTAGATTATAGTCACTCTCCTTAGAATCCAAATGGCAGCCAACATATCTAAAATTTGGGGAGCATTTTTGACCCCAGAAGTCAGCAGGCCCCACTCTTGATAGATGGCCACACGAACACGGGCCATGGCAAATGTGTACCTGCTATCAGTATAAATGTTTTAGGGCCTCAGTGAGGGAAATGAGTTGAGCTCATTGGACAGATGCCCCTGCCTCTAAATCTTGTTTCCAGAGAACCTGAGATTCTGTGGTAACAGCTGCTTCTGTGACTGCTTAGCTTGGTGAATGAAACTTCTTCCATTGGAGAAATAAGGTGGGGCTCCAGGTAATGGCTCATCAGTCAGGTCTGGTCAGAGCCTGGTGAGGAGATCTATGACCTCAATGAGGTGATAGACCCTCAAAGAAGGCTCATCATCACGTAACAAAGTTGCAGGGTTTAAAGTTTTAGCTATCTGAATGCTTGGTGTTGGGCATCTGTCCATTCGAAGTGGCTCCCCTCAAAGAGTCATAAGAGGGATTAAGCTATTTCAGTAAAGTTGATGATCCAAAGCCTTCAAAGCCCACAACTCCCAGAAACTCCTTAGCCTTTTTCCTATAGGAGTTCCAATGGGTTGGGTAAGAGCCAAGTGGGCCACTCCAGAGTCGACAAAGAAATCAACTGGTTGCCCCTCCCCCATATGTAGGATTAGCCTGGGCTCAGAGGAGCAGAAGAGCCCTGACTCACTCAATTGCGAGTCAGTAGAGTCTTTGAATCTTTTTCCAATTTAGCTTTCAGCTTAGGACAGTCCTTTCACCAATGCCCTTCTCTTCGCAATAGGCACATTGATTTTTATCTAGTGGCATATGGGACTTTGCATCAGTCTTGGTGACTTCATTGGCTAGCGCCTTCAAAACCTTTGTCAGTTTCTGGTCTTTAGGATCCTCACGATTGTCAAATACCTTCTGAGCAATCTCTAACAACTGGCTAAGAGCATTCCCACAAGCTTCTGTAGTATATGCTTAACATCTGGGGCTGACTGGGTTACAAAGGCAATATTTATGGCCCTTGCATTCTCAGGTGCTACCGGATCTATGAGTGTATAAATGCAATAGGCCTCTTGTAATCTTTCCAGAAACCCCAATGGAGACTCATTACCCAATTGTCTTATCTCTGAAATCTTGGACAAATTGGTATGCTTTCTGGTGGTGCCCTTAAAGGCTTCCAATAACAACTGGTGATATCAATTGAGACCCTCCTTATCTCTGGTTGTCTTAGGGTTCCAATTGGGGTGGGATAAAGGGAAGATATGGTTCAGCCATCCAGGATCAGAGGACAGGTTTCCATCTGGATTGCGCACTGCTTTTCATTCCAGGGTGTGAATGCGCTCTCTTTCTTCCACAGTAAACAGTACCTGTAACAGCTGCTGAAAATCATCCCAAATGGGATGATGAGTGAAAAAGATTCTGGAAGAGAAATGAGGCCTTGGGGGATCCTGAGAAAAACGTGGGTTCTGCTGTTTCCACTTGTAGAGGTCAGAGGCAGAGAATGGGAAAAAGGTAAACAACAGTGCAGAGGGGTCTTCAGAGTTAGGGATTTCTCAGAAAGGGAGGACAGCATGGGTTGCAGATGAGAAATTGAGCAACTCAGAATGATGGTGGCTCCTGGTTCCAATAGGACTGGGAGGACCAGAGGGGAGCTTCAGTTCCGGAGCCAAGGACATTGGAGCAGGGGCCTGAGAGGCTGGGGGCAAGGGTTCTTCTTCCTCAGCAGGTAAGATCTGGCTCAGTGCAGGTTTTGGTTTTGGTTTTAAAGACACCAAGAGAGGAGGGTTTCCAGGCTACCCATTAGAAGCATTGAGTAACCTTTTTAATCAAGGAAGGGGGTCATAGATAAGATCAATCCAAACCTGAATGTAGAAAATTTGGTCCCAGGTGGGTCAGGAGATACCGTCAAACTGCATGTGCTGTGGATAGATTGAAACTCCCTGCCGGGGCTAGTTCAGAACTCCCCAGAGGGCCACTCCAGTTCACAGAAGATACAGAACCTTCTGGGCTGTACTGTTTCTCTGTATCCTCTAGCTCAGGACTTGAAACCTTTAAAATGATTAACAATCAGGGCCAAGGGAGACAAAGACACAGACAAGTGTGTCTGGCCCATGGTTGTTAGCAAATGGTCAAGGACAAAAACGCAATCAAGGTGCCACAGAAAATGAGATAGACAGTAAACACAAATGCAAGGGTCTTTCTATCCACATCCAGGTGATCTAAAGGGAAACAATTATGATTATACCCCTTAATCCAAATGGGTGCATAGTGATAGGATAATTTCCAAAAGATGAAAAATATTTCCAAAAGATGAGAAGTATAAAACAAAAAGCGGCCTTTATTCTGAGAACACAGAGAGAGATGGCCTGCACCCCCCAACGCTGGCATCCAGCAATCTCTCCAGTGGACACGTAGTGTGGGGGTATGTAAGTAGCCTTGGTTTGGGGTGGAAACTAAGGAGGGCATTAGGCATGCACAGGTAGCCCACTGGTCCTAGGTTTGGTGCCATACACAAATTCCCAGGGGCAGGGGAGATAGGGATTTCCTGCTTCCGGTTGAGGTTTTCCTGACTACAATGTCCTGTCTGGGCCAAAATCCTTTCACATAGGGCCCAGAACACTGAAAAAATGACAAAATCAAAATCCTAGGAAACCAAATGGGTGAATTTTCCCCAAATTACAAACAGAGGGCGTCCTACTCTGGTGTGGAAGGAACACCAGGCTCATCCACTCTAACAAATGCGTGCACTCCAACAAATGCAAATGTGCTTACAGATTGAGTTCTTCTAGCAAAAAGAGAGAATGGCTATTAACCTAGCTCCTCTTAAATGATGGAGGGAGTACCGTGATTTATGTAAGCATGTATATTTTCTATGTCTGACCTAAATTTTATTTAAAAAGATCCATTTTATAGAAGTTTATACTAAAGAATGCTGAGTGTTTTAATATTATTCTCTCTAGTGCCAGGGTTTAAATGCAGTCAAGCAAGGAACACCTGTAAATTTAGCAACTGATTTAAATGCAACATGTATAGGAACAAAATAAAAGTGTCCAATTAGTGAAATATCAGTAAGTGCCTGTCTGGCTTGCACAAGATTATGAGTTTGATCCCTGTTATATGAAAGAAAGAAATAACATAACCTTATAATTTTCCATGTTTTAATTTAGATTCACCATTATTTTAACAAAACTATTTAAGAAATACAGCAGTTATACACAATGGGGAAAGACAAAACTGTGATAGCTCAGGCACCAGAATAAAATCCAAGGAAGCAAGAGATTAAAATTTGGGGAGCAAAGGCTTTATTTTAGGCCAGGCCTGGCGACACAGCCTCCAGGAGCCAATATGGAGACTGCACACCCTACAGCTAAAAGGGTTGGGTTTTAAAGCCAAAAAACACAGGAATGTTGCGAACTTTGACCCAGTTTGGTAACTTCTTTGTAGTTAAACGTTTCTTAAGGACAGCACATTGTATTGTAGACAGGCTGAAGGGGGTGGGGGGATTATAAGAAACTGTAACTTAAAGCTTCTATGGGAAATGGAAACTTAACCTAAAAAGAATGGGGAGGAGAGGGGGATTTACAAGGAGCTGAAACTTGTCTTTACTGGAGATGGAATTTTAATCTCTATTGAAATGGCACATAGAGAACAGAAAGGAGGCACATTCGTTAGAACTAGGTTAAAACAAAAACAAAATCTGAGACATAAAATTTTCTAACCTAAATGAGTCCCAGTCTAGAGTCTATTAAACAAATGCAAAATTTTACCTTTGTCCAGTGATACTGGTGTGACCTCCAAATGATAGAGGGAAATGAAAGTCCCAGACCACTATGTGTCTGGAATGGTGTATGTTCTCTAAAATTGAAGAGTGAATTTTAGTAACAATGAAGGTTAAGAGTAGAATATATTTATTGAGAGGTATAATGCTTCTGTCTGAGAGGAAGGCAAAAGGAGTCCCGAATGGATTCAATAACCCCATTTTTTCTAAGGATTTTATAGAATAAACCCATGAAGTGAGGTGAGTCTAAGGTAAGGAAAAATGGAAACTCACAAGGCAGACAGGCATGATCTATGGTCAATCAGTCAGTTTAATTGTTTGGGTAAAATTAGAATATCAATACTTGGGGTGTGGTTGAGTTTAATTTGTCTTTTGTTTTAAAATCTCGCCCACAGCAGGAAGGGTCTGTCTCCTCCAGGGTCAAAAGACATCCTCTGTGCTGGCTGCTTTGAGGGCCTAGCCCTTTTTTACTGCCTATAATATTTCTGTCTAACTCAGCTGCCTATAGCAGTATTAATCTTGGGTTGCTTACTGTCAACTGTCTACTCATGCATTAGAAAAGTTTCCCTTATGAATAATATATATTAACGTTCTTAGAGTATATAAAATTCAGGAAACTGATAATTCCATATTCAAATTCAAGATATAGACTGCCCAATTGTTCTCCATCAAACTACATGGAGTCCTTCACTTCCCACGTACTTCTGTACTTTAATACACACCCAGTTCCAAGTAGGTCTCCTGACCACCACTTTTATTCAAATTGTGGAGGAAAAAATTGGGAATGAAAATACCACTCAAATACTGAGTATGTATGTTCAAAATGAAGATAAGTTAAAAAAGCAATGCAGCTTTCCTTTCTGCTGAGACATGGGAAATCCTTAAACAGAGCACTCCAAGTTGTATAAAGTTTATTCCTTGTGAAGATGCTGGGATGTTCTCTCCTCTTGAATAGAAGCCATTTTGGGGCCTTTGGCAGCTATTTTACAAATTGTTTGCCTAGATTCATGCACGGTTCATATTGCTGTGGAAAATTTCCCAAGCCAAGCCAAGTCAATGCAAATGAAAAGAAGATTCTTTGCCCTGAGTAGTTAAGAAGGCAGAATTTAATCTTAGCACTAGCTGACTGTTGGGTTTCATGTCAGTGGACTGTTGAAGTGATAATTCCTCCCAAGCAACTTTTCTGAAACAGGAAGGAATTTAGTCAATATGGAATAGAAATATTAGGTACAAAGCAAGGGACTGTTACATGATTGGTTACATAAACTGAATAATATATTGACACACAGTTTAGTCTTGAAACAATAGAAATTCTCCAGGAACCATGGCAGGAGGCTCTTACAGAATGACACAGTTAAGGGCATTACTATAACATAGAAATGTTCTAGACAGAGGGCCTTTACTGAATGAGCATGAGTCAGCACTGTGTGCCCTAAGATATAGACAATTACTCTGAATTAGTGCTCATCTTAGGCTTGGCTTTGGACACTGTCAGGGTCAATTGAATTTAGCAGAAACAGCTGAATAGAAATTTATTCAGAGGCCTCTAATTGATCATGAAGTATCTATAAGTTTACCATGGATGTGTTTCTACATTATAACTCTCTCCCAAAATTCCCTTCTATTTGTATAATAAATGAGAATCTTCTCCATTATTTTCTCTATTTTCTTTAGTAGCAAAGGGAGCTGATAAAAAGGAATAGCTTGTAAAAGAAATTGGTGATGTATAGCTTAACAACTGGAGGTCTATATCATGAAGTCAAATTTTAAATTCATAACATCCTGAATTTTTATGTACACCTAGAAGGCTATACATCCTATGTATAAGGGATACATTTTTATTGTAGGTATAGGCAGTTGAAAGTAAGTAACCCAATATTAATATTTATAAATTTAAAAAAACAAACATAACCTGTTTAGTAATCTCCCATTGTGCTGGAATTAGAGTCCAGAGAATAGTTAATAATATGATTAACAGAAGATATGTAACTAGGAAACAATCAGGATAACAGTATAGTGAATCTATAAATTAATAAAGCATAGTAAGGTGCCCAGAAAAATTGTTACATCAATAAAATAAAGACAAAGAGGACAACATTTTAGGAAAACTTCCAGTCCTCTGAGGATATAAACGAAAGTCCTGTAGCAAGCACAAGAATAAATGAGGAAAAGGGAAGCAGAATCCAACCAGAGTAGTGAAACACAAGCAATCAGGACATGCACTTCTGTGTACATTGTCTAGTCAATCCTCAGCTATGTTTTGATCTGCCAGCTTCTGGAATGGCTTTGAGTGTGTTGTCTCTTCAGGCTGGTCTTTAGTGGATCTGATTTTTTGGTACAGGCCTCCCAGCTCTTGTTAGGATGACCTCATTTGATCCTTTTATCCTTTGCCCAATTGAGGACCTGGGCTGACCAAATTTGAAGAAGAAAGTTGACCTCTTTTGTGGTTACAATACCATATTAGCCTTGTGTTTTCCATCTTTAACAGAGTTATTTTCATCTGTGAACAAGATATACTCAGCATTTGCTACAGGATCCATCTGGGTGTCACAGCAACTGGTGAAGCAATGCAAGACAATCATGGCTAATCATGCTTTGAGGGCAAATAGGTGGTTGAATTCAATGTCTTGACTGGCTTGAAGGTGAATCTAAGATTCCCAAAAAGCAATCCCTGGTACTGAGTGATGCAGGTGTTTGAAAACCACCAGTGCTCCCAACAATTGAGTTCAAAGATGACATGTGGCATTTGAACAGTTAAATTTTGTCCCAGAGTCAGTTTGTTTGCCTACTTATCCAGAAGGGCAGTTGTTGTAGGTGCCCACAAACAGAGAGGCCAAACTTTAGATAATGAATCTAGAGTCTTAGAAAAGTAGATGATCAGTCTCTTTTAGGGTCTCACTGTTTTGTGTTAGAACACCTGAGGTGACATACTGGCTTTTATTCACAAACAGGTTGAAGGAGCAAGTTGAGTCTAGGATACCTAAAGCTGGAGCTGAGATTAGAGGTCTTTGAATCCAAAATCTAATTTATTGTGTCTCTTTTATGTCCAAAGTTTGGACATTTTCATTATGTCATGATGTGGGCTGGCCTTTTCAGCACAATCCAAATTTGGCAGAAATCTGTTGCCCTTAAAATCTTTGAGTTTCCCTTTATAGTTAGACTATGACATAGAACAGATGCAAAGTGTTGACACCACTTTTTGAACCAAATTTTAGATGTCTAATTTATTATAATTGTTTTATATGTGTTTTTTCATACTTTTCTGCTGGAATTTGAGACCAAGTTAAATTGAGGCATGTACTAATTAAAATTACCCTCTTTCTTCAGGATTTTCTTGGAACCATGGAGAAATCCTCTCAGTGCTTGACAGTGTCAGCCATCAAGATGAATCACAGCCATTGCTTAACCAAGTTGCTTTCTGTGAAAGCTTGGGGGATTTTTCTTTCTCCTGGTTACTCACCTTGAGCACACTCTATTTCCCTTATGGTTGCATAATCTCCTTGGTCAGGAAACCAGGGACTCACAGAGGATGGTATGTTAAAGAAATGATTCCCTTGTCCAGGGTTTTGATTGACCTAGAGGGCCAGAGTCAAAAATATTGGTTATCCTTTTTGCTCAGTTACTTTTCCGGATTTGATCTCTAAACCTCATTTATTGAACACCTGGAAGATACTGTTACAGTGTAATAAAGCAGTAAGATTAGTATTATCACCTTTTCTCAAAATTAAGCACCTTAAAATATAAAATCAAACTGTTATTTTATCAACCATGGATGTCCTGGTATTTAAATCCCTGTAGAATATTAACAGTTACATAGAAAATTAGAAATCAAAACCATGTATAATATTGCAGCATGACAATTATTATGACATTTTTATAACACAGTTAAAAGTGTCTTTACATTGAACAGAGTAACATACAGAATATACATCACATAAATTAAATTAATATTTGACTGGTGACCTCACATTTGTCTGACTTGAGCATCCTATCAGAAATAGCTGGAGACCAATAGAAAGACATATGTCTTTAGCTAAAATAAGATGTCTACCACTATGAGTAATCTCAATATTACATTTTAGAAAGCTTGTACATTTGAAGGCATGAATACATTTAATATAATATAAGGTTAGAAATATGAACTATGTTAGGCATATACAATTTTTTCTCAATTTATTTTTGTATTAAAAACACCTTTTATGAGAAAGCTTATTATATTATTTATAGGAAATTTAATCTTTTGATAATGACCAATTTTAACATATCATAATCACAACATTTAACATAGCATTTTTGAACAATAACTCATCATGATAAATAAATAATATACATTAAGTGTACATAAACAATCGTAGCATCATCATCAATATTTTTTATGTTTCCCAGTACAAGACTTTTATCATACATAATTTTTATATCAAAAATATATGTAGGTATATATATATGTATATCTATATCTATATATATGCTTTAATTTTTCCTTTATGACTGATTAGACCACTTTTTTGTTTGTAGTTTAGTCCAGGTGACCTCCAAGTCATGAATTTTGCATATATATGTATGTATGTATATATATATATATATATATATGCATGTATATACATACATATGTATTTTTTACATCATTTGGTCACACTTAGTGTATACATTCCCCTACAGGCATATACAGCTTAATTAATTTTCATCTCCGAACCTATGGGCAAATCTAACTAGAGTAGTAGCTGCATCTGATTATTGTATCTAAAACAGAATCTAGAACTCGGGCAGGTAATATTGTTGAACAAGTGATTTAAGGAGCTAGAGTCAAAACAGGTGATGAACACTGCAGAGGAGTGATCAATTCCTCTTTCTGGAAGAGTACAAGTAGGTTATATAGGTTAACTGCAGGACAAAACCTGGGGCGTGCATACCTTACCAAGGGCATGACCTGTGCCAGATTCTTAGTCCTCCTGAGTCTAATAAGGTCCTCACTGTTGCATAGGGGCTTTCTCTCCTTGACTACTGGGGAGACTTCGAGAAGTCAATGGGTGCACCTTTTCATCTTTAGATGGGTGTGACCCTTACAGCAGTCTGCAAGGCCTATACCAGTGACCTAAGTGGTCAGCAAGGTGATCTCATGCTCAGAGAACCAGCAATGTTGCAGGAAATTTCTCAAACCAAGCCAAACCAAAACAAACCAAAAGGAAAACTCCCTGCATGGAGGAGTTAAGAAGGTGAATTTAACCTTTACACCATGGAATGTTGGATTTCATGCCAATGAGCTGTTTCAGGAACAATTCCTCCCAAGCAACTTCCCTGAATCAACGAGGAGTTTATTCTGTATAGAATTAGAAGCACTAGGTAAAAGCAACTGACCAAACATTCCATTATTGGCTACATACATTGAATCATATATTGACAGACAGGTTAGTTTTGAAACAATAGAAACACTCAAGGAACCAGGGGAGAGGACTCTTAGAGAATGTGTTACAATTAAATGCATTATGACAAGATAGAAATATCTTATCATATAAGCATAAAGGCAGAGAAAGCCTTTACTGAATGGGTACAAATCAGCCCAGAGTGCCCTAAGGAATAGACAATTACTCTGACTTAGTGCTCATCTGAGCCTGGGCTGTGGATACTGTCAGAGTCAACTGAATTTAGTAGAAACAGAACAGCAACTTAGTCAGAGGCCTCTAATCAATCATGAAATATTCATAAGTTTTCCATCTCATACATGTGTTTCTGTATTATAACTGTGCCCCAAAAATATCTTGACATACCTTCTGGGCTAATACTTTAAAGCTGTTCACTATCAATTTATTTACAAGCTACTTAATCTCATCAGCTCCTTGATACTGAAGAAATGGGGGAAACTGAGGGATGAGGTTCTCCTCTATAATAGAAATAGAGGGGAACATTGAAGCACAGTTATAATTTAGAAACACATTCATGAGATGTTAAACTTCTATTTATTTCATGGTCAATTAGATGTCCCTTACTAAATTTCTGTTCTGCTGTTTCTGCTGAATTCAATTGATGCTGACAGGCTCTAAAGCCAAACTGCATATCTCTGATGAGCACTGGGTCAGAGTAATTGTCTGTACCTTAAGGCATTCTGGGATAGTCAAGGACAGCTTGTAAGGGCCCCCTCCCCAGAGTGTTTCTATATTATGGTAATGCCTTTAATTATACCCATTCTGTAAGTGCCCCTTTTCTAAAATATTTCTATATTATGACAATATCATTAACGATATTCGACCTTTAAGGGATCCTCCCGCTTGTTCCTGGAACGTTTCTATATTATGGTAATGTTTTTAATGATGTTCACACAGTAAGGGTCCCTCCCCTTCTTCACAAGAGTGTTTCTATATTATGATAAACAATTCTTTTATTTCAACAAATCTGTTCAAAACTAACCTGTCTCTCAATGTATGACTCAATGCATATAAATGATTATGTAACTCATTCACTTGGTACCTTCACTTATAAATTTTATATAAAATAAGCTGTTTGTAAACTCATTTCTGTTTCCTTTATGGAATTATCCTGCAACGGTCCACTGGCATGAAGATACAACAGTTTGCTGGCATAAACACTGCCTTCTTATCTTCTTGGTGCAAAGAGTCTTCCTTTTGGTTTGGTTTGACAATTTTCACACAACATTCATTTTCTTTTTACTTCCAATAAACTCCTGACTTTCTCCTTTTGTCTATGATTTCATGTCACTTCATGAGACAGTAAACCTGAGCTTGCATGGACTTTTATCATAAAAATTAAAACAAATCCCTTCAAGTCTTTATGAATAAGGAATTTAACATATGGTATTTGTAACATAGGACGAAAAGAATCTGTAGGGAGAAAAAATAAAATAAGAGCCTCATTAAGTTTCCTGAAAAATTCAGAATAGTAACTGTTAAAAATTTACTAAGGAAATAATTTTCTAGACAAGAGAGAGCTGAAAAACAGAGTACAGGGAAACCAGATAGATTGGAGCCCTTAATGTTAGTGTAACAGCCCTTCTCCATCTTGCATAAAAAGCAAATGAGGGCAAGAGGAAGCCATTTAATAGCTCTTATTTAGTATATAAATATGCACGTATCTATACATCTGCCTATCTATCTATCTATCTATCTATCTATCTATCTATCTATCTTCCTATGTCCATGCTAGGGTCATTATATTGCTGGAATAATATGCATCCTTTAAACACTTACACTACACTTGTCTGTAAGGCTCCTCCTAATCTACCTATACATTCCATAACCAAGGAGACTGCTGATGTATTTACTAAAGTCCTGTTACAAGAAATTTTCAAAGGTTTGGTCTACCTCAGATTATCTGGTCAAATAATGGTCCAACCTTTATTAAGTCCTGTTATAAGAAATCATTCAAAGGTTTGGTCTGTCTCAGAGTATCTAGTCAAGTAATGTCCCAACCTTTATTTCTCAGATCACTCAAAACGATTACAACCAAAGTGGAGTGACCCCTACTTGGTCTTCCTTGGAACTGCAATTGTGGTCAAGGTCATTGGACTGCCATCCTGTTTCAACATCACTCAAGCTAGTGCCCTCTTAACCTTAACTCCCTTAAACCTAAACATCCTGAGTTGTCATCATATCTCATATATCCACTTATCTCTGTTTTACCAAGCCCCAACACCCACAACTTTCAGGCTAGAGAATATTTTGTTACCCTATTTTGTTCCTAATCCCTAATCTTCTAAACATGAGATCTCTCTGGGTCTAAGATCTAGTCTCACCTATAGTGACACAGCCATAGCCCTCCTCATACTTAGTTTATAAGTTCCCAAAAATGGTTCAACTTTCAGTTCTTACATTTCTTATGCTTACCATGCTCTCCTTCTCAACCGCTGAACCAAGGACGAGTCCTACTTACACTTTTATTTCTACTCTTTCAGATGAAAAAATAACTGCCTTCTGTAACATCACTCCTTCCAAATCCATTATCATTTTTCAGATTCTTTCTCACCACAGTCCTCATGGAATGATACATTTAGATCAAATATAACTTTTCTTCTACCTCTACTTGGTCCTTTAATTATGATAGTGACCTGATTCCTCAAAGCACATTGTTTTTTTCTTTCAACATAGGATGTGAACATTCACCTATGATTAAATCCTTGTCCTAGCTGAAACACCTGGCACCGTCTTCTACATGAGCATTAACCATCATCCCACCAATCCCCTAGACCCCAAAATGACACCCCCATCCAGCAGAAAGTAGTAGAAAATAGTCTTTGCTTTTTTTCTAACAATACAAAGATGTAATGAAAGGTTCTTGACCTAGTGTAAATTACCATTATCAAGTTAGTCTAACATGGCAGAAGACCAAAGTGAAATGTTTACCACTTCCTCCTTCTCTTCATCCCTAATTGCAACTTTCTTTCCTGATTGCATGCAAAGGAAATTCCAATCAGTTCCTCATAAGTCATCAACATCCACCCCATGTGCTTTTTCCAATCATAAGTCATATAACCCTTTGCCTCTCTGTATCTGGTCCAACAAGCTAGCCCAACCACCACGGATTGTGTGCACCTCTCCACATTCTCTATAAAACTGTTCTTCTCTCTCTCTCTCTCTTTTTTTTTACTTTTTTCTTCTATGTTGCACCAGAACACTCTAATAGGACCTATCTTACCTTGAGGTTTTGCTCTATCAATGTTCCTAGAAAACACAATCTTTGGAAACCCATTTATGATACCTTCTGTTTCTGTGTCAGACAGAAGCTTTCTTTCTTTCAATGAACATATTCTGCTCTTAACTGATGCTCCCAAAACTCGTTTTTCTGTTTTATGGAACATGAATTTATACTGCACATCTAACAGGTTGGAAGTTCAACTCTAATATATCACCTTTCCATGACAATGATACTGTTATAGGCAGTTGAGATATTTAGAAATATTATAGGCAGTCAGACAGGCATAGGCTCTAGAGGAAGCCAGCACAGATGACCAAATATTTTGTGGCACTTGAGGAGACACATCTCTTGCTGTGGGCCAGATCTCAAGACAGAAGACAAAATAGATTACAATTGTGCCCTAAGCATGAACATTAGGAAGTAGGTATGGAAGTAGGTATTGAGAAGCCAGGAGTCACTATCCCAACCCCCTACAGGAACTGTCAGTGATCTTTAAGAATGATCACTTCTGCCTGATTCACTTCCTCATTTGTCCCTGATTTAGCCAATTTTACCTGAACAATTAATCTGATTGGCTGATCATAGTTCTGTCCCAACACATACTTGTTATACTAAAAAGTGCCACCATACTGTTCTGTTTGCATCATCACAGTGGTAACCTGTTTGCTGTGTTATCCTTTGTTCCCCTTGTGAGGGATAACTGTTGCTGGAATTAGTCAACCTTGAGTTACCTATATTCCTCTTGACTTTTGTCCCCCTTTTGTGAAAGATAGTTGATCCTAAAATTAGTACACAAAGGGCTGTAACTTCTTATAAAGAAGCAAATGGCTGACCCTCAACTGTGAAACTTCTCTGGCCTCAAGCAAGGGTGAACAAAGGTCTTCTTTATTCCTGTTACCCCACCCAACATTTACATTGTGATTGTTCTTTTTATAAAAGTCTGTCAAAATTTTAACCCAGTTATACAATTGTGCAAACTCCAACTGCACTGTGTCGCTGGTGCCAGCTTAAATAAAGAGCTTCTTTTTCTTTTAAAAAACATCTTGACCCATTTTTTGGACAACATCTCAGGATCTCATTTTTGGGGTACAACATTTGGGGGCTCATCCAGAAGTACTGGGGGACCCCTCCCCAAATTATTTTTCACTTATCATTTGGCTTAAACATCTGTAAGTATTTGGGTCTTATTGCCTGATTATAATTTGGGTGAACACATTTGTAACTGCAGATAAGACTAGTGCTCCTTCTACACCAGAATGGGATACCTTCTCAGGGCTTTTCATCCATTTGTAATTTGGGACATTTTGCCCTTTTGTCTTTATGTTTAGTGCTTCTGTACTTTGGAGCCACCTGCTTGTTTGAATCTGTTGAATCTGTTACTAACTTTGGGGTTTTTTGCCCATTGAAACTTGTTGAATTTGTTACTAACCTAGGGGCTCATTGCCCATTTCTGTTACAGGATCCATATGGCTTATTGGACTCAAGGTTAATAATGAAAACTATTTCCCTTTACCTCGCTGAAATGTGGACAGAGAAACCTTTGTTTATGTCTTTAAAGTTGGTATTGTCTTTTGTGGTGCCTTGTTTAATGTTTCAGCCCTCAACTGATTACTTGCAACCTCGGCATGCCGTTAAAATGTATTTTTTGGGGCTGGGGATTTAGCTCAGCAGCATAAGTGCCTGCCTTGCAAGCACGCAGTCATGAGTTCGATCCCTGGAACTGATAAAAAGGAAAAAGACAAAAAAATAAATAAATAAAAAGTATTTTTCTTTGTGGTTAAAATGTGAATATATATATATATATATATATATATATATATATATATATATAAAATCATGTTAACTTTACCCAAGTGAAACCAGGTCATATTGTAATTGAGTCAGTTAATAAATTTACAGTTTTTAAAGTGTACCATTTTAAGGTGGTAAAAAGAAATGAAATGATTGAATATGTTTTAGGCTACTGAAAAAAAGTCACTTCAATGATCTTGTTGAAGGTTTCAATGTTGTCTAAAAAGTGAGAGAGAAGGTAATTGACTAGAAATAAGTAAAAAAAGAAAAAGAGGGACAAGAAAGTGGTTCTATCTTAAAGTAAAAATGTCTGGCTGTGCCAGAATGTGTAAAAGGTAAAGCTCAATTTGAGAGTGTGTGGTAAGTAGTAAAAAACTTGAAGGGATGTGAATTTTGTTTGCTTTGGATTTTAGTATTTATAAATAACCAACTTTTAAAAAATAGAGAGAAAGAAATTAATATGTTCAAAATTTGATAAGTAAACTTTTACTGCTAAATATTTTGGATACATATCAATTGACACCTTATGATATCAAACATTTGACACAAACATGCCTGTCTCCTGCTCAATGCCTGCATTTTGATGTAAAGCTACAAATCCTTGCCTCAGTGAAGGCTCATAAAAACAGAACAGGTCCCAATCCACATGAGGATTTCTGGGACAGGAATTTAGGGTATCCCACCTGAAGGAACAGTGAGTCTTGTGCTGGAAAAAGCTGATCTAAATTTAAAGGAATAACTATTGTGCCTAGTGTGATTGATGATTGTACAGATAAAATACAAGTTCTTGCATGTGCTGTGGATATCCGTGATTTTGAACAGGGAGGCTACATGGCACAGTTGATTTTTTTTACAGAGTGCCTCACCTTTGCCTTATGAGGGGACCCAATCAACAAAAGGATTTCTTTTTGCCTTATGTGTTACCTATTCCAGTTAACTTGTGGGAAATAGATTTGTTACAAAAGTAGAAATTAGTGCTGACTAGCAATTCTGATTTTAAAGCTGAACAAACAAGTTCCAATTTGGAAGCTGAACAAATAGATTCAAATCATAATTTATCAGAAACAGCAGAACCCACCCTTTTCCTAAGGATATCCAAGGCCTCATTTCTCTTCTGGAATCTATATTTTTCACTGATAATCCAACTTGGGATGACTGCCAACAGACTTCACAGGTTCTGTTTATAGCAGAAGAGAAAGAGAGTGAGCATTTGTACCCTGGGATGTAAAAGCTGTGTGTGATTCCAATGGAACCTGTCCTCTGATCCTGAAAGCCAGAATGATGTTTTCCCTTTGTCCCACCCTGATTGGACAACCGGAGGTAAGGAGGTTCTTGATTGGCATTGCCAGTTGTTCTTTCAAGCCCTTAAGAGTGCTCCAGAAAACACACAAATTTTCCCAAGGTTGCAGAGGTGAGACAATGAGTCTAATGAGGCCAATGAGTCTCCCTCAGGTTTTCTGGAAAGATAGGCAAAAGGCTTATCACATTTATATGCCCATAGATCCAGTAGCACCTGAAAATGCAAGTGCCATTAATATTGCCTTTGTAACCCAGTCGGCCCCTGATATTAAGCAAAAATTGCAAAATTTGAGGGATTTGAGTGAATGTCCTTCAGTCAGTTATTAGAGATTGCTTAAAAGATATTTGACAGCCAGGAGGACCCTAAAGACCAGAAGCCAACAAAGTCATCCAGCCCAATGCAAAGTCTCATCTGCCCCTAGATAGAAATCAATGTGACTATTACTAAGAGAAGGGGCACTGATGAAAAGATTGTCCCATGATCTTCCGTGGGCTTTTGATGAGCTGGGCTATAAGGTCTCTGCAAAAAAGGCACAACTATGCCAAAAGTATGTGACCTACTTAGGTTACCAAATCCATGAAGGAAAACGGACTCTTTCCTCCCAGCAGGTGCAAGCCACCCAACAGATTCCAGTACCTGTGACTAAAAAGCAAGCGTGAGAATTTCTAGGAGCCATAGGATATTGCTGGCTTTGGATTATTAATTTTGCTGCAATAGCTCAGCCTGTTTATGACCCATTAAGGGGAGCCACTCAGGACACTCTAGAATAGACAGACTCTCAAGACTTGTCTTTTAAACAGCTGAAACTGGCCTTAACTGAGGCTCCTATCCTGGCACCACCAGATCTGCTAAAACCTTTTACCCTCTATGCTGATGAGAAGCAAGGTATAGCAAAAGGAGTACTGACCCACAGTTTGGAACCCTGGCAGAGATCTGTTGCCTATTTTTCCAAGAGACTTGATTATGTGGCAGCTGGATGCCCCCCTTATCTGCAGGTGATTTCCTTGGTGGCCCTCCTGGTAAAGGAGTCTCAGAAATTGACTTTTTGATGGAAACTCTTAATTGTCCCCTCCTGTTCACTGGAGATTCTCATTACGGCTCCACTGGACCAATGGCTGTGCAAATCCTGAGTCATGCATTATCAGGCATTGCTTCTGGATACAACTACATCATTTTCAAGGGGCAGCAGATTTAAACCTGCTACTCTGCTGACTGATGATGACCCCTCCATGACTGTTTTGAGGACAAGACTTGATGGATGAGCCACTATTTGTAGGTCCTTTGTATTTCTCTGATGTAAGCAGTTACATCTATCAAGGTAAGTGGGTCACAAAAGCTTGAACCATGGTGGGAAGGCCCCTACACCAGGGTCCTTAGGACTCCAACTGCTAATGTTGGAGTATCTAGTGATTATCATACCTAGAGGTGTTCACAGTCCTTAGAAATAAAATTCTTTTGTAGACAATGGGTTGGCGAAATCAATGGGTGTAGTAATGTCCAGCCCTAGTAACTCAAGACAAAAATTACAGGCACTTAAGTGCTCTTAACGATCAGGATCTTGCCACAGTCAGTGACTCTGTCTCCAACCTGGAAGATTCCTTGAGTTCCCTGGCCAAGTTGGCTTTACAATACCAATTGGGACAAGATCTCCTATTCCTAAAAGAAGGAAGTCTCTGTTTGGCTTTAGGGGAAAACTGCTGTCTGCATGCCAACCTTTCTGGAGTCATCAGGCAAAACATGGCTAACCTCAAAAATTGATTGCAAGAACAAGCCAGGCAGGCAGAACAGAGCTGGGTTGAATGTTGGTTTTCTTTCTCCCTTTGGTTAACAGCTTTAATAAAGGGCAGCTGCAGGACCTTTGTTAATCCTCCTATTTGGCCTTGTATTATAAACAAATTGATAAATTATGTTAAAGACTGAGTTTAAACTGTTAAATTAATGATATTAAGGACACAAGGATATGAGTAGGTATCACTATTTGAAACCTCCATGAGCCAATGATTTGCATCACTAATGAAAATCAGTAGGGAATGTTATACTAAAAAGTGCCACCATACTGTTCTGTATGTGCTGTCATCCTGGTAACCTGTTTGCTGTGTTAACCTTTGTTGCTCTTGCAAGGGACAATTGCTCCTGGAATCAGTTGACCTTGAGTTACCTATATTCCTCTCAAACTTTGTCCCCCTTTTGTGAAAGATAATTGACCCTAAAATTAGTAGACAAAGGGCTGTATATTCTTGTAAAGAAGGAAATGGCTGACCACCACCTGCGAAACTTCTCTGCCCTCACGGAAGGGTGAACAAAGGTCTTCTTTATTCCTGTTACCTCACCCAATGTTTACTTTGTGATTGTTCTTTCTATAAAAGTCTGTCAAAATCTTAACCCATTTGCACAGCTTTGCATACTCCAACTGCACTGTGTCACTGGTGCCAGCTTAAACAGCTCTTTTAAAAAAAATGTCTTGACCCATTTTTTGGACAACTGTGAAACCTGGTTCTATCCAGTGCACCTCCTTCCTGTTCTGTATGTGCTGTTTTAATAGAGATTAAAATTTCGTTTCCAGTAAAGACTTAAGTTTCAGCTCCTTGTTAAGCCCCTCCCCTCCCCATTCTTTTTAGGTTAATTCTCCATTTCCTGTAAAAGCTTTAAGTCTCAGCTTCTTGTAATCCCCCCACCGCCTTCAGCCTATCTGTAATAAAATGTGCTGTCCTTAAGAAACGTTTAACTACAAGGAAGTTACAGGAGATACCAAGAAGCCCGATGCTATCAAACTGGGTCGAAGTTCACAACATTCCTGTGCTTTTTGGCTTTAAAACCCATCTCTTTTAGCTGTAAGGCAGGCAGTCTCCATATTGGCTCCCGGAGACTGCATTGCCAGGCCTGGCCTAAAATAAAGCCTTTGCTCCTTAAATTTTAATTTCTTGCTTCCTTGGATTTTATTCCGGGGTCCAAGCTATTGCACAACATCTCAGGGTCTCATTTTTGGAGTACAACAATGCCCATCAGCCTTGTGAATTCACAATTTTCCCCACTTTAGACCTGAATCACCTCATGATTTTACTATGTAAAAATCCCTGGAAAATACAAAATCTTTGGTAACTCATTCAGGATCCCTTCAGGGTCTCTCTCAGACAGAATCTTTCTTTCTTTCAATAAGTATTTCTGATGTTAATCCCATTCTTCCTAAAATTCATGCTTCAATTTTAGAGAACATGAACTCATACTGGATATACAGTTGGTGAGGAATTTTGTTCCCCTATGTCATTGGTGATGCAATTTCTAAGAAAGAAAGTTTATAGAAACTTCAGAGAGTTTATAGAAACTTTAGAATGTTTATAGTATTAACAGCAGTAACAGCAGGCTACTACTGCTCCAATAGAAAAACAAAATAAAGGAACAAATTACAAAGGAGCCCATTGAAATAGGGCAATGAAGTTCCTGATATCCTATATGTCCAGTAAAAACTCATGTTCTCTAAAATCTAAGAATGTATTTTAGGAACAAGGAGGTTAGGAGCAGAAATATTTATGGGGAGAAATAGAGCTGCTCTCTGACAGTGAGACAGAAGGGGTCCTGATTGAATTGCCAAACATTCTGTGTTTTCTAGGGGTTTTTATAGAGTAAAACCATGAGGTGAGATGAATCTACATTAAAGAAAAATAGAAACTCATAAGGCAGACAGGCTTGAGTTGAGACAGAGCTATGGTCAACCAATAAGTTTAATTTTCAAATAAAATTGACCAAATCAGTGACAAATGAGGATGTGAATCATACAGTAAGTGAGCATTCTTATGGATCAGTGATTCTTTCTGTAGAGGGTTGGGATGCTATCTCCTGGCTACTTAAAGTGATCCATCCATAATCCCTAATGTTTATACTTAGGGTGTGGTTGCATTTGTTTTGCATTCTCCCTTGATATTTGGCCCTAAGCAAGAGCTGTATGTCTCCTCCAAGATCACAAGACATTTGGTTCTCTGTGCTGGATTCCTGAATATCTAGTTTTTCTGACTGTCTATAACATAATTTCTAAATAATTCAGCTACCTGTAACACTAGGACAAGATTATCTGAGCAATTGTAGACAGTACCATCTCTGTCTTGCAGGTAGGGAAAGGTGGCTTCTGGGAAGGGAAAAACAGGCTGAAATTTTTCTGAGGACATCTTTCTCTATGAGTAGATGGTGCAGTTAGAACAATTAGAAAGATAGGAGAGAGAAAGAGAGAGAGAGAGAGAGAGAGAGAGAGAGAGAGAGAGAGAGAGAGAGACTACCCACCAAGAGATGTCAGGTAACACAGTTATGGGAATTTATCAGAAAGATATAACAAATCAACAAGGAAATCTGGACAACCAGTGAAACTGGCCCCCTCATACACCTCTGATAAAAGCAAAGGAAATTAGATGTCAGCCACCTAAAGATTCTTATTTGAGATATAAAAGACACACCTGTTCACTGATTATATATATATATATATTTCTATGTATATTCTTACATTACATCCCCTTATCTGTACCAGATACACACTTTTCCTTTTTCTTGGCCAATAACTCTAAATTGTCTTTTTTAAAGCTTCCCCTCAACTTATCCATTTCAAAGGGACAGGGAAAAATCAACCAATCAGAAATAAGGTAGATAGAGGTATTCAGATGTAGAGGACAACCAGAAAGGCTCTCCTTGTATAAAGAACAGTCACCTCCACAGATGGATAAATATGGCCTTTTCTCCATATATTGATATGCACAGATTTGACTAAGTTTTTCCCTTTCCCTTCAATTATCCTGAAGCAATGCAAATAGGGCTAGCTGAGGTATTGATGTGTAATCATTAAGCCAAGTGACAACCCTGTTTTCTGGCTTGTGTGTCCCTCTAAAAGGTTGAGCACAGAAGGATTGCAGAACACATGCTGTAGAAATGTCAGATGAGTTCTAGCCTCAAGGTAAGAGACTATGACTTCCAAAGGAAGAAAAAGTTTGTACATCAGAATGGAAGCATCTGACCCCCAAAGGTAAATGCTATCTCAGTTGTGATATGCAGAGTGGCTTTTCTGCATTTACTTCTCTTTACATATTGCAGAGGTGCTTTCTGGTCACCTGGTATCTCAACTCACATTATTCACATAATTCCTTCGAATCTCAGTGTCACGTATTCTTGAATCACTCCCTTCTTGGCAAATTAACAATTCCTATGGTGAGGCCTTTGTTCTGTGAATCTTCATCTCCACTGAACTCAGGACTCTTTGCCTGCTAGTAATTGTAACTATATCTTAGTGTCTTCACACTTGCCACAGATTCCACTGGAGGTGACAGATTAGAATTAACTCATAAGGATCCCAATATCATTTCCATGGGATAATGAATATAAACTTCCTGAACCATGAGAAGGATGGGAAAATAGATTACAATATTTAAATACAGTATGCATGTTAGCAACAAAGCAACCAGAGAGCCAATCAAATGGCAACAACTTCCAGGGGCTCACATGAGGAATAGGAGGAATCTCTAATTTGAAATAAAAAGGAGTTGAGGACAGAAGTCCATGCATATTTACTTCTGATGCTCCATTACTCTTCTAGGGTATCTACACATTTTTGCTCTTTTCCAAACAAAATATTTCATTTTATTTTAAACTCTTCCTCTTTAATTCATTACTGAAGCTGAGAGTTTATGATTCCACTAAGATCCTAGGACCTGCATGTTCTAGCAGAGCAGTGGTATGACATGACATGATATACACTCCTCACCAAGGTATGACAGTTGCAACCATGATGGCTAGATGGTAGCTGCTGGTGGATATACCTAAAATGGAAAGATAAACAGTGAAATATCTTAATCTTTTGCTCATCTAACATGTTCCATCCATGTCATACATTATTTGAAGCTGGTACAAATGTAATATGCCATACCAGAATGCTATTGTGTGATACGAAACAGAAAGGAAAGATCAATGAATTAATTCAAGGAAAATCAGATCTGATGCAGCCTGGTTTGCTTAAGTGTTGTACAAAATAATTTTCTCATTTATTTGCATTGTAATTTTGACCAACTGCTTTGTTTTGTATCCTCAAATTTCCTCAACTCTCAGATTCCTCATTGTGTTGTTTCTAAGATTAAATGAATTAAGAAAGTCAAAGTGTTTTTAAAAACCTTCAAAATAGAACACTATTATGGTTTAGATTTAAAATGTCCACCAAAATTCTTATATGTTTCAAAGATAATTAGATCATGGGGAGCTACATTCACCAGTGGATTTATCCACTAATGAATTGAGTATTTTTTGTGCTATTAGAAGTTGGCATCTGGTTAGAGCACTGGGCCATAGAGGACCTAAAGTAAAGGGGTTTATTTTTAATCCATGTTTCCTCCTTTCTTTTTCTGTTTCAGGCTGCCATGGAGATGAGCAGTTTCCCTTCAGCATGACTTTCCACCATTCAATTTCTACCTTGAAGTCAAGCAACCATGGGCCCAGGAAATTGTGCCAAATAAAATCCTCCTTTACTTTGCAAATGTCAGGCATTTTGTCCCATGATGAGAAAGTAGCTAATACTAGCATGGTCTCCAAATGAAAACAGTATCACTAGCTGGGCATGGTGGCTCATGACTGTAATCCCAGTCAGGAGGTGGAGGCAGAAGGATCCTTGTGAGTTTGCGATTGGCCTATGCTACAAAATGAGCTCAAGGCTAGCCTGAACTGCATAGAGAGACACTGTCTCAAAATGACCAAATAAAGAAAACTATTATCGCTATTGCTGTTTTGTTATTATTTTCATTATTATTATTAAAATTGCAGTTTCTATATTATTATAAACATCTGTTCAATTTTCTTCCAAGTAGAATCTTATTTCAACATCTGCTTCAAATGTTATGATTTAAACTTTCATGGTATTGCCTCTGAAATTAATTTTCTCTACTCTAAATTCCTTATAATATATGTTACATGATTTTTTGGCATTGTCTTTGTTTATTATTTGACTATATGCTTTCACTTCTAGCTACACTATAAAGCTCCAAAATATTAGTAATGCTATTGTTATTTATGTATTGCTCCCTTAGGATCTAGTACAGTGCACTATCCTAAAAAATGCGTGAACATATGTTGAATGATTCCATTTATCACCACCTACTGTAACTCTAATAATATATGGACACAACTCATAACTAATAACTATGATTGGGATATATTGTGAATTTCTAGGACTTATACTTTACAGAATTATTAAGTTTCATATTAGTTTGTATTAATAAAATATTTATAAAACAACCCGGAAAATTTTTAGGTAAAAAAAAAAAAATTAGGGCAGGTGGTATAGCTCAGTGGCATAGCTCCTTCCTAGCAATTGAGTCATGAGTTCAATTGCAGGTACAAAAAGAAAATTAGTGTAAATCTAGTAATAATAGGTCTGCTTCTCATTGCAGTTTTATATGTATTCAGAATTTATCTCTAAAACTTTCAATACCCTGCTGCATAAAGGTAAAAAGGGCTGGTAAGCTGAATATAGACATTTGTTATTTCTGATATCTATGCATAGTTGAAAGAAAAAATACAACTACTGTATGCATTTATAGTGCCCAGCATTATTTAAGAAATTTTAACATTCCTCATGCAGCCGAATAATGTACAAAGGAAATTTACATTATATATGTAATTCACAAGGGTACTTCGATTACTTTGAAATGTGAAAAACTTATTTTTCATGGAATGTTATCAAACTTATTGTGAGTGATATAAGGGGAAAAATTCCAGACCTACTATATATCTAGTACAAGTTCATATTCTCTAACATTGAAGAATGAATTTTGGGAACAGGAGACTTTAAGAGCAGAAATATTTATTGAGAGAAAGAAAACTTCTGTCTGAGACAGACAGAAAGGGTCCCTAGTAGATTGCCAAAGATTTTAACTTTTCTAGGGATGTTCATAGAGTAAAACCTTGGAGTGAGGCAGGACTAAGGTGAGGAAAATGGGGAACTCACAAGGCAGATGGGTATGAGTTGAGACCAAACTATGATCAATCAATCTGATTAACTGTTTAGGAAAAATTGACCAAATCAGGGATAAATAGGGAAGTAAGCCAAATAGTAAGTGAGCATTCTTATGGATCAATGATTCTTCCTATAGGGGGGTTGGGATAGCGACTCTTGGCTTCTCAAGGTAATCCATACCTAATCCCTATTGTCTATACTTAGGGTGTGGCTGCATCTGTTTTTTTTTTTTTTTTCTCTTTTGAGATCTGGCCCATAGCAAGAGGTGTGAGTCTCTTCCATTGGCACAAGATATATGGTCCTCTGTGCTGTCTTTTTCAAGGGCCTACAATATTTCTAACTACCTGTGTTTTCCAAGTGCCTATAATATTTCTAACTACCTCAGCTGGCTTTAACATTTCCCCCTCTGAGGGCAAGCAATTTAGCTCAGTAAGTTAGTTCCTTTTTGGAAAGCACAAGGTTGTGAGTTTGATCCCTGGTGTGTGCGCGTGCACACACACACACACACACACACACACACACACACACACACATACACACACACACAAAACATTTCCACCTCTGAAGAAGTATGCCAAACTGCCATGAGGGAGAAATGAGGAATAACTGATCTGGTATCTTCAGTTTGAAAAGACTCATAGTTTTTGATTGGCAGTCAGAGATACTCTAGAGAGGGTCTACCTAAAGTTGCTCAATAGACATCAGGCAGTTTCATTTTGGGTGAGGATACAGCTTTAAGTCTGGAGGAGACAAAAACAAAGAAAGAGTGACCTAAATAAGAGAATCAAGAGGACAATTATGAGTATAGTTACAATAATTTCCAACTGGAGGAGCTAGTAATGATTTCCCATAAGGAGGAAAAGGGTAAGTTCCAAGAAATTTCAGAATCTGACATGTTATTTGTCATTGAATATCTTGAGCAGTTAATTGAGATATTGGCAAAAGGATCAGAAATGTACACAAATTTAGTTTTTATAGTTGTATAGGTATCTCCTGTGCTTTTAGAATGTCTAATGCCATCTGATTTTGGAGGGTGGCTTTTTAAAAATTAATTATACCTTTTTATTTATAAGGGACATAACCCACAATATCATTTACAGCCTGTTAGTTAAGGCCTGCTTATGAATCATATAACCTTTTTCTTGACAAGATCTGGTGGAACTCAGGGGAAGAAATCTAGCATATTTGTTATCAGTTTCATCTGTATGATGCCTTGGCTTTGGCACCTTCTAGGCAAGAATTAACTTTAATCAATGCATGTATATAATCAAAGCATGAGCATTAGGGTTCATAGGTAAGTCTATAAATTGTTTCTAAATTATAGCAATTGTAACTCAGTGGCTCTTAGTTATTTTTTGATGGAGTCTGACATTATGCTATAAATCCCTCTGGTTTTAGTTATAATTATCTGTAAATTTGATTAACTTATGAGGACCAGATTAATACATTATTTTGGCAAATGAAAAACTCTGTTAAGTTTTTTATATGAAAAAGATTATGCACTATATTTGTAAAAACCAGTCTAAGCATCATTTTGATTAGTTGGTAACTTGTATATATGCTACAGCATTTTGATAGGATAAAATATTTCTGGAATTGGAGTTGGGCTTATAGGCATAATTAAAAGAAAGCATGAAGAGAAAGTTATACCAATTTCAGTTTAAGCAACATATTATTTTGGTTGATGTATTGAGGTACAATGCCTGGAAGAAAGGCTAACGTTGAGAAGGACAAAGAGACATGTACCAATATCCAGCTTTTGGCTGGTTTGTACTTCTTATCAGGGCTCCTCCACAAAGATTGCAGGCAGAGGTGACAGTCTGGTCAGAGGTAAGACATGAGTGTCCCTTTATTCTTACTGGAGCAGTTGATAGGTTGTATCTGAACTCTGGGGCCTTGACTTCAGAGGGCAGTTTGAGCTCCTTAGCAGTTAAGGCATGGCTTTAGGGGCTTCCTAAGGCAGTCCCTGTTAAGGTGGCCTGCCTTGTGGAAGTAATAGCAGGTTAGTATAGCCTTTGAGTTCCTCTTGGAGCTCCAAAAATCAAACTTAAGGTATGTGCTTTTTATGTTGTAGCTTTGCATACCTGCTGGCATCTTAATCCCTGCATTTAACTAGTGCCCTATATTCAGGAAAATGGAAAACTACTTAGGGTATAAGCCCATTGAGAAAAGCAGAATGAGCTGTATATATATGAGAAGAATTAACCTGCTCAACAAAAGAAGCAGGATACATGTGTCAACCAAAAATTTATAAAAGATTCAAGCTAAATTGTTTACAACAGGATGTCTTTTGTGATTCTCTCTTTTAAAAACTCTGTAACTTTCCAGTACAGGGCCACTTGTTTGGATGCTGAACCAGGGACCAGGTGGGGTCTGTATAGGAGTGGTCCTGAGCTCAGTTAATTAAATTCCAAATTTATCAATCTGGCTGCTTGCATTCCTATATTGTTGTTCACAAACTCACCTCATTTGAGGGCTCATCCTGGATTACAGGATCCAAGCCTTTCTTTGAGGTGATTGTTCTTCAGGGGGACTCCTGAGACACGTTCCTCACCCTCAAGGAATGTCTTTGTTTCAAAGAGAAGCCAAAACCCTGTACTGTACGCTAATTCAGAGGGAGTAGTCCAGATCCTTAACAGAAAGATTGTTCTAGTTTTTGTTGGGGTGTCCCTTGGAGGTCTTTGGAGACACTGGATATAAAATTAAAATCTCCAAGATCTTTCCCACACAACACTTGCCTGGGACTTGTTGATTTGTTTATCTGTTGAACTAGTTCTCAATTAATTTCTGTCTTTGTTTTATTAATATTGTTTGTCACTGGTTTAATGTTTGTTGTTTGTGACAATTGCTTCCACTTCTCTGTCACCCCTGCAATGTGTTCTTAACCATTTTCAGGAATTTCATTGGAGAGCCTCTTCCTATGGTGAACCTATTTACTCAGGTAAGCTTCAAACATTCTGTGAATTTAAATGGCTCATTATTGAAGTCTCTTGGCCTTTGGAAGGGACTTTCGACTTCTCTTTGTGTTAGCAGGTCTACTACAACTCTGAAAAACAACAGCACTGAAGCTGCAACTGCCAATGCTGTTGCTGCTGTGCACACCCCACCCGGCAGTTCCCCCTGTGAGAGGGGGTAATCTTCCCACCTGCAGGCCCTGTATCCTCCCTGTGACCCCCATATCCTAAAACCAGAGGCCTAGATATCTCTGGGGTCCCACTGCAGAGAATAACTCAGCCCCCCTTCCTCCTTGCCATGACCTGAACATTCAACTAGAGCAAGGCACCTTAACTTTTTCATGCCCAGTGACTTCCAGCACAGCAACCTCAGCACAAGGGACCAGACAGTGGCAACCTGAGAGGAACCAGAGCCAGAGCCAAAACCCATGCTGTGAAGCCAGGGCAATGGCGGCTACCAGCTCTCCAAGGCCGAGAGTATGGCAGCAGCATGGCTTCCCTGATGTACACAAGCCTAGCTTGCTGTAATGCCCCCTTTCTGGTCTTCTTTCCCAAGCCCTTCACTCTCCCTGTTCAAGGAAGGAGGCTCTTCTTTGGTTTTGCCAGACTCATTGGGATGCTTTTAAAAGCTGCTCCTTGAAAGCCAACTAATCTGTCTAAACAGATGTAAATTAGCAACCTGAAAAGGCTCCATCTGTGTTCTTGGAGTGCCTCCTATAAACCTATTGATCTGGTGGCAACTGAAAATAGATGCACCCTAAACATTGCCTTTGTCTCCCAGTCTGCCACTGACATTAGAAAAAAGCTTCAAAGACTAGAAAGATTCAAAGGTAAGGCACTCTCAGAGTTAAAGGAGATAGCCCAAAAGGTCTGCTTGGTCCACATAAGAGTGAGCTATTCAGTCCTAAAACAGCCAGTGTTTCCCTTGACTCAAACCAAGATGAGCATTCAAGGCATAACTGGAAAAATAAGGGCTTATACAGGACTCAGCCCAATATTACAGATTTGAGCAGAGGGTCCCTAGTCCACTTTTCCTTGTCATGCCCGAATGTCCTTACACCCTGATCAAACAAGACTTGCTCCACAGGTTACAAGCTCAAATCTCTTTTTAGGGCACAAAACCCTCAATGGCTCTTGGATTTCACAGAAAGACTAGAGATCTTCAGATAGCTAGTTCAGAGGTCACTACACTCTTCCTTCTGCTATTCTTTTTACTTGTCCCTTGACTGAAAGATACTCATTTCTGGTGAACTCATCCCTGGCAGAATCCCCTCCAAATTCATTGCTAAAAAAAATGGTAATACAAAAATGGTAAAAGAAGATTTTTGGTGTCTGGGCAGAATCCAACTCACCGGGACATGCAATCAACCAACCTCCAATTGTAGTCACCCTTAACCCTGGGGCCATGCCAGTCTAGGTCTGCCAGTATCCACTCAGCTTACAGGCCAAGAAAATGTTTCTAAGCACATTGAATGGCTAAAAGAGGCCAATTTCTTGATTCCTTGTAAGTCATCCTGGAATACACCTTTGCTACGTGTCCAGAAGCCTGGTACTTCAGACTATTGGCTTCCCAGAGGTAAATAAAAGAGTCATGAATCTACACCTCACTGTTCCTAATCCATATGCTTTGGTCAGTTTGCTGCCTCCTGTGCATACCTGCTTCTCCACATGGACCTAAGAGATGACTTCTTTTCCTTATCACTGGCTCTAGTGAGTCAACCCCTCTTCGCCTTTGAATAGACAGACCTTAAGTCAGGAGAATTAAGACACTTGACCTGGATATTTTTACCTCAGGGATTCAAAAATGCACCAACTTTGTTTGATGAGGCCCTGAGGATGGATCTGCAAGATTTTTGGGCAGAACCTCTCTCTGTCACAGTTCTTCAATATGTAGATGATTTACCACTGGCCACCATAGATTCCTATATTGTTGTTCATAAAGCCACTTCATTTTAAGGCCATAACAAAGGCAGACATTTTTGGGTCTCTTTGTTTTCTCTCTTTGGCTTTTGCCTAGTCCTGATTATAGATTACTAAGGATGGAGTTTTTAGTGAAGTATCAAGTGAACTATCTGGAGCAAAGGTTATCTTTTGTGACTTTTTTCTAATATCTGGAGTTGACTGGGTGATAAACATGTATTCAAGAAAAATCTGTCCTGCTATTGAATCAGGATCTATGAACATATGCTTTATTAGTGCCTCTAATAAATGACCAAAGATATCAGAATGGCATTTGTTTCTCTTCTGGAAAATATCTGACAAAATTAGCACAACTAGAAGATTTGGTTTTTGTCCTTCTTAGACCGTCAAGAATATATGATTGAAAATGAGTCTTGCTCCAATCTCCTGTTTCATTGTCAGACTAGTTGGGGTCCTGGGTGGGAAGCACTTGTGCCCTAGTGAGCACTGATCATTCCGCTGGCTGCCGATCTTCTGACTGTTTAAAATGAATAATATGATATTCATCTCCATAGGAAATAGCAGCTTGAAATCCTGATTGTCTTTCACTAGAAGTCAATGTTTGACTTAAAAGTAACGTTACATCTTTGCAGTCTAGCCCATAGGTCTGCATAGGTCCTCTAAGGTCCTTAATGTACTAGTCAAAGTCATCTGAAAATTTTCTAAGGTCTAATTTAATTTGCTTTAAGTCCTTGAGAGGAAAAGGTACATAAATTCTGGAAGTCTTATATTTTTATAAAAGATATTGCCCTTGAGGACCTGGTACGAACTCAACTAAGGATGGGTATGTCTCTGGAGAGGTCAGAATTATAGCTGGTCTAGAAACCTTATCCTTAAAACTAGAAGGGCTATTAATGGAATACTCAAGTTCAGTAATGTGGGTGCAGATTTCATTAAAGCTGTTTTGTCTTCAGGGTCCAAAGGTTTGGAAAGAGTAATCTCAGGCTCTGGGGTGGTAAATGCCTTAAGGGCTTGAGGTGCTGAGTTTTCCTGTGGTTCATATTTACATTTAGAATATAAATAAAGAGTATTCCTCACTGCAAAGAAAATGTGAACATGAAACAATTTTCACCATTTTCCCTCCTTTTTTATAGTATGCCTCTAGTTGTAAAAGAATATCATAATTAATACTTTGCTCTGCATACCATTTTGGCTCTAAGGGTTAGGTAGATCATGCAGAGAAATATCAATTGGCTCTTTTTCAACATGTAAGGGTTGAACATCTTCCAGTGCTTTAAGATGTATTATAAAGAAGTAACGAATTTGGCATTGAGTTGCCCATGTTGGTAATGTAAAAAACAACGTGTAAGTCCATGAAAAAATTTTTTGAAACAGAAATTGAACTCAAGAACTTCCACCGATCTGGCTTTAGACCTACAGTGTTACAAACTTTGACACTGGGCTACCAATCAAAAAGGAGATAATTTAAGCTGTCCTTTGTATTCCTATGTGATAATGTCCTGAAGGCTTCCCTTGGGTTGACTCTGCTACAGGGTAGGTGGATACTATCTGGAGAGAAAAGATAAATTCACTGGTGAGTAATTTTATATTTCCTGCTAGCTTGTGAGCTTTGCTTCCATGACTGGAAACAGGAATGTTTGAAGAAGGAAGCATAAATTTGTAGTAGACTATTGCTTTCATTGACTGGAAGGGAATGTAAAAAAATGATTTGGGAGTAGAGTGCTTCTCAGATTATAAAGTAATGGCCTCTAGAGATAGAAAGAACAATTTACTGGAGGAGTTTTGCCCCATGCAGTAGGGCTATAAGTCTCCAGACACTTGGTAACCTATCCTAGTAACAGAAAAATACTATATTTTATTTAAATTTCCATATCTTTGAATGTCACAGGTTAAAATTATTATCATCTAGCAATTCCATTTTATGCTAGTGAAGGCACATCAGTATTATAGGCACACAGAAAGAAACAGCTATTTACTCTTAATTAGCATATGTAAAGCATAAAATATAAATCCTTCCTCTACTAGTGGCTGTGGAATGCAATCAATTGTTGCAAACTACCTCAATTTAACCTCTGAAGAGAGTGGTAATTTTAGGTAATCTAAAATTCAATGAAAAAGCTTTAGGGGGAGTTCCTAGTCTACTAGCAGAGAAATAAGGATGATATATAAGTGGAGATTTTCAGGTGTCAAGAGCCACTGTTCACTGAGAAACATTTGAGAGTCCACCACAAAGTTGCCCTGGTCAGGAACTCTCAGTTGTTATCAGTTTCTGTTGACCCAGATAACCAGAAGTCAGTCTCCAGAAAGTAATCCATCTCTCTGTCTGGTCACTATTCCATTGATTCCATTGGCCACTGCCTTCAATAGTGATTCACCAAACAGATGCTGGGGAAACTTATCCTCTGCTTTTAAGGGTGACAGATGTTATAGGAGCAATTAATTATCTGGCACAGTAACCATTGTTTGTTAAAGTTCTATAAGGTTTAGTTAAAAGCCTGGGCAAGATCATTACCTAGTGCTCTATAAATTTACAATAAAGCTTTTAAAGTCCAAAATTTTAAAGTTTGGAGAGCCTCCTCAGTCTAAATGTTAAAGTGCCATAAGTGTGCTGCTTTGGGGAATAGCTTCTTCCATTACCATATAGAGGTCAGGTCTCCTCACTCTGTCTCACATTCAATCCCTGGAAGAGATCCTCGTGGCCCAGAACACTAATCTGGGACATGGCTTTTATGTGTGTTCTCCTGGATGGGCACAATTGTGCCCAATGCCAATGTCTCATCTGATTCAAGAGATGAAGTATGTGTCTTTCATCTAAAGTGATTTCCCTGTCTTTGGTGTTAGCAAATGCTCATTTTCTATGGGTTTAAATTAGGAGGAAAAGTTTGAATGTCTAGAGTTCTTTCTGACTTTACATGCCTCTATAAGGAAAGTACAACATTGGAGAATGAGTAGAAGTAAGACCAAAAAAAAAAAAAAAATGAAACTGAAATGGAACAAGCTTGACATTTAGTCTAAAATATAGAGGAGGATCAGAGCCAGTCAGTTTCAGTGAAAACTTGCTTCCAAGTCTTAAAGACTGGCCACCAAACTAGGTTCTCTTAAATGGTGGAATGAATCCCCGTTTAATTGTAGGCATCTATATTTTCTAAGTCTGAGCTAGATTTCATTTAATAAGATCCATTTTACAGAAGTTTATGTTGAAGTCTGCTAGGAGTGTTTTAATATTATTCTCTCTAGAGCTATTGTCTAAATGTTGTCAGGCAAGGACTACCAACAAATTTATCAAATAATTTAAATGCAACATGTACAAGAACAAAATAATAAAATGTTCCATTAAAGAAATATCATAACCATATAACTTTCATTATTTTAAGAGACAAAGAAATTAAAAACAATGGACAAATCACAAGCAATTATCACAAGTAATTATAAGCAACTGACGAAGACAAAGCCAATTTTTGAGGCATAAAAATTTGTTACTTTATGAAACTCAGTCCAGAGTTTATGAAACAAAAGACACTCTTGATTCCATCCAGTGATCTCAGTGGAAAATTCTAAATGATATAGGGAAACAAAACTCCCAACCTACTATGTGTTCAGTACAAGTGTGTGTTCTCTAAAATCGAAGAATGAATTTTAGGAACAATGGAGGATAAGAACAGAAATATTTGTTAAGAGAAACAAATCTTTCTGAGAGAGAGACAGAAGTGGTTCCAAGTGGATGGCCAAAGATTCTCTATTTTCTAGGGATTTTTATAGAGTAAAACCATGAGATGATACAGATCTAATATAGAGAAAACAGGGATCTCACAAGACAGATGGGGAAGAGATGGGAGAGAACTATGAGCAGCCAATCAGATTAATTGTTCAGGCAAAATTGACTAAATCAGGGACAAGCAGGGAAGCTGGTCATGTAGCAAGCAAGCATTCTTATGGATCAGTAACTCTTCCTGTAGGAGGTTAGGATAGTGACTACTGGCTTCTCAAGGTAATCCATATCTGATCCCTACTGTACCATGAGGACATATGTTATGATCTGGGTCTGAATGTTCTCCCAAAGTCTCATGCAGTTTTAGATAGATCTTTTTCAGAAGTGGATCAATCTAAAGTGTGAGATATCTTGCTGGTATAATGCTGGAATTAAGGGTGCTGTGATAAAATGTGAATGATTGCTGGATCTGTCCACATATTGGAATAGTGCCACCCTAATTCCTGAAGCCTGGATGGAGTATAAAAGGGGCAGAAAGACAATGTTAAGGCTCACTTCTTGGTTTTGCTGGCTTCTGTAGACATAAACTGTTGCCATTCTGCCATGTCCTATCCTGCCTTGGAACCAGTAAACTATGGCCTAAAATCTCTACAAACTGTGAAAAATAAATCTTAACCCTTTGAACTTTTGATGATGAGAATCTTATCTCAGAAATGAGAAAAGTATCTAAGACAGCATGGTTCTGAGATTGGCTTCTAGTAAGACATACAAGTATTAGAAGAGATGAAGGTATGTTTATTGAGTGAGTAGTTGGAATACGGTTGTGAGAGCATGAAAAACTTGAATGGGGAAGAAAGAAATCACATTTTAGCAATGGGTGACTAAAGTGAGAGTGGTATAAATGTATGCTTCCTCTTACCACTCACCTCCACTTTTTATTCATTTGACTTTTTCTCCCCTCTTTTATTTTAAACCACAAATTCCTAGAATACAGAACTTCAGTATGAGAATGTAAAAGAGTAGCTTCAAATGTAACACAAATGTGCCAACATACATTTATTATGTTTTTTAATGTATGTGGAGTGCTGTGAATTAAAACCAGGTCCTTCACAATGGCTTACATTCCTAACATTTTTTTCTAAGATAGCATCGCTAAATTGCACAGGCTGAGTGCCTGGGTTTAGCTTAGTGGCATAAGCACCTGCCTGGTGAATACACAGTTGAGAGCTCAATCTCCAGTGCCACACACACACACACACACACACACACACACACACACACATAAATAAATAAATAAAAATAAATTACCTAGATTGGTTTCACACTTGCAAGCCTTCTGTTTCCACCCCTTAGAATTATGGGAGTAAAGTGTGTACACTCATCCTCAGTCACTAGCTTTCATTTGTACCCTTAGTTTACAACAGTTTTTTCTCTATATTCTTCCTACCATTAGAGAAAAGAAAGAAAGAGAAAAGGAAAGAAAAAGAAAGAAAGAAAGAAAGAAAGAGGAGAGAAAGAAGGAAAGTAAGCAATATTTTATGGTTTGTGTCTAGATGTCCCCTTAAAGACTCATAGGGGGAAGGCTTTTGAGAGATAGCTGAATCTAGAGTTTGTATGGTTGATTCATGTTTAATGCTAGGATTATGGATATGAGTGCTATATCTTACCTAGGGTGGGTAGCAAAGAGTGTCTGCCACTCCCTTTCATCCTACTCCTCCCCTCTCTCACCCACTCCCTCTCCTCTCCTTTCATGTTTTTTTTTTTTTTCTGTTTCCCAACACTATAAACATTTGTCCCTCTGGCATGGGCCATACTGCCTTGCAGCCAGTTGTGTGGCTAAAAGCCACACAAAATGTGCCACAGGCCATACTGCCTTGCAGCCAGTTGATTATCGTCTAAAATCCTCACAATATGTGAACCAAGTCAGATTTTCCCTTGCTAACCCTGGGCATCATATATTTTGTCCTGCCAATGGAAGAAAAATAACTAAGACAAAAATCAAAGCAGAAAGAAAGAAAGAAGGAAGGAAAGAAAGAAAGAAAGAAAGAAAGAAAGAAAGAAAGAAAGAAAGACTAAAAAAGAATTCCAAACAGGATTGGCATGACAAAGACTGTCACAGGACTGATAGTAACTACTAAGGAGGATGAGCCCAGTGGAACAGAAATGAGTCAGAGGCTACAGATGTCAGGGAAAAATGGTGAATTCTTGTAACTACAATAAACCTGAATGCCAACTATGTGACAGAAAAGCAACATAAAAAGACACTTGTTTGGAGGAACTTTAAATTTGCAATACCATCACTTAAATTCTTGAAAACCTTATTACTTTTCTAGTAGTTTCATGAAGTTTCTTTTTAGCATATAATAACAATTGGGAACCACAAATGCATAATGAGTTCTCAATAGGTTGTCATTTACTTTTACATTTGATTATGTAATTTCAGAAGTGTATTGTTCTGCCTTTGTGTTTTCCTGGATTATTAGAAAAAATATACCATATGCCTGAAATTCACCAAGGTCCCATTCCTTGTTCTCAAATATTATTATTTAATTATTTTTCTAGCCAGCATGCTGGTATTCATTTCCCTAATCTTTTTTTTAAAAACCCTTAATTTAACTTATTATAAAATAATCATATAGATAAGAAAATATATGAAAGAAACTGTCATATATATATATATATATATATATATATATATATATATATATTCCCCTTGCATTTCAACCCATGTAAGATTCATTTGACAAAAACACTAGCTTTCCTCAGGGTGCAATAGAACCAAGTTATAGCATTATTTCATTACCACTATTCACACACTAGGTTCAAAAGCTCAAACCATAATAAATCAGTCTCACTATACTATTCTACAAGTTGAACAGATGACAAGGAAAACATTTGCCAACTCTTTTGTTTAGATTGATTTCTCCTGCTTCATCCCTGTTAAAGGAACAATCTTATGCTATATTCAGTAATAGTAAGAGATTTAAAGGTTTAGGTCACAGAGAAAGTTTATTCTTCACAGTAAAACAATTTTTTAATGGATTTCAAGATATACTAGAGATGAGATCTTAAAATGGTGGCTTGCTAGGGGATTGGGCAGAGAGTCTCTCTGGAGAAATCATTAGATGCTAAGAATATGACAACATGGAGAGGGCCAGACAAATGGATAATGATTCTTATTAACCAAGACAGCATGGCTGGAGGATTTATAGTCATGCTGAGACTGTGAAGGCTGATAATGGGAGGCTGAAAATCCTGTGCTTTTAATGCTGCAAACTGACCAGTGGACCCAACAGGAAAAGCTGTGTTGGCTTTTGGTGACTGCTGGAAATTGAGACCTGGGACCCCAAGAGGCAGCCAGGACTGCCCCGCTGTACCAGAGGAGATTGTGAAAGGCTCTGGAGCTCCAAAGCTGAATGCTCTGCAGTTTTTTGACCATTCCACACTGTGCCAGGAGCCCAGTGAGGGCAAGCGGCGTGGTGTGCAGTAGACTCAAGAGGAGGACCTGCACTGAGCCCTGGTGAGTACTGGGGACTGGGTCCCATGGCTGCTGGGGTTGGCCAGAGAACATCTTAGAACTGGGCAGAGCCCACCACCACGGGGACATCAATAACACAGAGAGTCTGGCAGAAGAAATGTTAGAGTTGGGAAGAACCTGCAGCTCGGTGACATTACTGAGTCACCCCTATAGAGAGGTCTGGTGGAGGAAATCCTGAAATTGGGCAGAGCCTGACATCATGTTGGCTTCAGCGTCATACAGAGAACTAGTGGAAGACATCTTGGAATTGGGCAGACCTGCTGTCCTGGTGCTCCAGGCACAGAGAGGTCTGGAAGAGAACAGCTGGGATTTGGGCAGAACCCTGTGCTATAGTGATATTAGTCAACTGCTTCTGGCACAGAGAGAACTGGCAGGATCTGCTGGGGCTGAACCAAGCCTCTGCTTGGGGCCCAATAACCAGATACAAAATAATTGCAACTCTGTGACATCCAGAAATTACAGCCTAATTTACGGATTGACTGGCACAGAGGCTGGAGGCTAGCCTACACCGTCCCTGCATCCCAGCCTCCCCAGATAACAGCAAATTGGGGAGGAGAGCAAAAACTCAAGTCAGCACACTTCTGAAAGGTCCTAAGTAATATGGAGAGGGCCAGAGACCCCCAGGACACTCCAGTCTGAAAGAAATCAGAAACATGACAAGAGATAGAAATAAAAAAAATCTCCAGCTGCCCAACATGAGAAAATAAACCCAGGAGAAGTAAACACTGAAGAGAACAAGCACAGTAACCATCCAATACTGGACACAGCATCAGCTGAAATAAAAAAAAATACCTCCATGACCATATAGATTAATTTAAAGCTGTACTCCTGATCCAAGTGAGGCAAGATATAAAGAGATTAATTTAAAAAATGACAAGCCCCACCCAAGAGAACACAGATGGAAGAACTGAGGAAATCAGAAAAGAAAGAGAAACTTCTGAAGAAGAATTTAAACATAACTTAGAATACATCAAATGGATCCAAAGAGATTACCAGGAAACTAAAAACTCCATTGAACACTGGCAAAATATCCTGATAGAAACTAATGCCACACTTCTGAAACTTGAAGAGAGATTTATGACATATGATTGTGAAAGAAAAAACCTCTTAAAAATAACAAGGAACCAGAAAGAATTCAAAGGCTAGAAGATGACAAAAAGATACATAACTTAAGAATAAAGAATGTGAATGAGGAAGCAGGAACAACCAAAAATGAAATACAAAGAATATTCACACATATATTAAAGCAAAATTTCCCATGTCTAGCAAAAAGAAATGATATCCAGATAAAAGAGAGAACACCAGCTACCTACAACCAAAACAGATCTACGCCTAGACATATAATAATCAAGATTCCAGAAATCCACCAAAAGAACAGAATATTAAAAGCAGCCAAAGAAAAGAAGCAGATTACCTACAATGGGGTTGGCCAGAGAACATCTTGGAACTGGGCAGAGCCCACCACCACGGGGACATCAATAACACAGAGAGTCTGGCAGAAGAAATCTTAGAGTTGGGACAACTCTAAGATAAACAAACAACAACAAATAACAACAACAAAATAACAACAGAGTTATCAACACAAACTCTTAAGTCAGGAAGGGAATGGGGAGAAATATTCCAATTCCCGAAAGAAAATAATATGCAACCAAGAGTCATATACCTGTCAAAACTCTCTCTCAAAATTAATGGAGAAATAAGATGCTTCCAAGACAAGGAGGAACTGTGGGTGTTCATGGCCACCAATCCAACCCTACAGAGAGTGCTGAAGGACATTCCAGAGAAAGAGAGGAAGGGATACCAGGATTCTAGCAACAGTGATGGAGAGGCCTCAATGAACAGGGCAGACAGTGGAATGAGGGAATAAGGTGGACAAATTATAGCAGAAAAGTGGAGTAGCAGACATGAGGCAGAGACGGTAAGCTATAGTCTTTAGTATAGACAGCTCTGAAACACTATAAAAAAGGTAGAGGTCATTGTTAATAGTGTATCAGGATTTAAAAGACACAGTAGTCTTATTGCCATATTTAGTTTGAATTTTATTTGTTCTGGTCTGTCCACTCATGTCAGATTTGAAGGCACAGTCATCTGACCCAAAAATAGCAGGTTATACCATGCTAACAATCCTTACTTTCCTATTAACTTAAACTGAAATCCTGTATTACTCACATTGTCTTACTATGACTGATCACAGTTGCATCCAATTCATAAGACCATGGGTTGGCCTTGGCTGATTTTATTTGCATTTGGTATGCTTGTTAGTATCAACCCGAAAATTAGAGGCAACTACTCTGAAGATGACAAGATGTAAAGGATATCCATACAGGTATTAATTATTAACAGCTCTCAAATCCTACAATGCTTTCAAAGTTGTATTTTTATAAAAATATATAATACTATGTTTAACTATATTAAGCCGATGTTGTGGAAAAATCTATTGAAAATAACAAGAGAAAACATAGTAACTATGGAAGATCACCTATATTGTGGTCTTATATGTCTTATCCATTGCATGTTTTTCTAGGAATTTGTTTTGCTCTCTGGTTACGACTTTTCTCTATAATACAGAGAGGATAGATATATATGTAGAAATTCACACATAAGTTTTTTTTAAGTTATTTATGGTAACAGATTATATAAGGCAAGATATAATGAAGAGATACTCTGAAGAAGAGACGCTAAGAAACCGAATGCAAATTTTGTAGCATTACGATATAAATTCTAGCAATAGTATTGTTCACTGATTAGAAAGATATTGGTCTGATCTCTTGAGTTCAATTTCAGCATATGTGGATATGGGGACGGCTACCACGAAGAGAATGAGAGATGCGATGGTAGTTATTATTGTCTTCCCTAATGTTGGATCCTGAAGACCTAAAAAGCGTTCATCATCCTGTAATGATTTGATTAATTCTATAATATGCAATAAGTATATAAAGTGGGTGAAGATGGGGACAACTATTTGTAAGAAACTAGAGACACTGAGGTAGACAGTGAAGATCTCCAGTGGACTTGCTTTGAAATCTGTATTTCTTTAAATTGTTTTTTTAACTGTTTTGTTCTGTTTCGATATGTTTAATCTTACCCTCTTTGAGATGTAAAACAACTGTGTAGGACTGATAACCATGTTACTGAGTTTTGTTCCATCATTGAGCAGAACTCTTTGCAGTGTCAGTTTTTGAATGTCATTTTAAATACTTTAATTTTGTAACCTGAGCAACTATTTCTCAGATGACAATATGTAACTTATCAACCAACAATTTCCTACTGTTTGTTTTTCTGTAATTTTGTATTATTTCTACCCTTTTTATCTCCATGATTTTTTGTTTCCTTTTCTTTAAATAAAAAAAAAAAGTGCCCAGAGGATGGTATGGTGCTGCTATCATCCTTTGGCGTCTAAATGAAAATAAAATTATGATGCTGTAAAAAAGAAAGGTATACTAGAGTTATTTGCCCTCAAACTGTGTATACTTTCTCAGGCTTTCCAAGCATTTTAATGTATCTTTACAAAAATCTCTTGCAATATTTTATTAATTTCATTTTACATTTGAAATAATTAAAATGCTAATTTAGTAAGTGGTAAAGCTGACATGTAACCCATTCATTTTTGTTTAATCCAAATGCTTACATTTTTACTTTTTGACCACACCTCTCTCATAATATGAGGCTATGGAAAGAATTTTCAAAGCAATATTAAATCTGGTAAAATTTCACTTATTTATGCTTTATAATGCCCCCATACCAAAAATGTAGGCATAGAGAGTGCAACATGCAGAATTACCATATTGAAAGGGATGGTAAAGCCACAGTATTTCAAATAGTTTGAAAAAAGACAATGTGGGCCAAAAAATGACTACTTCAAAACCCACAAGATTTAACTATGCTGGGAAACTTTATCTTTGGAGCACTGTGCAAACCATTATGTCTCAGAGAATTTATGTTTCCTTGTTTGTTTATTTCATACTGGAGATTTAACATATGACAACTGCAATTAGCTATATCCGAGGCCCTTTTCACAGTTTTAAATTTTGAGACAAGATTTCAATAAGTCACTATGTAGCCAGGAATGGTCTCTAATTGCTCTCCTCCAACCTCAGCTTCCTAGAGTAATGGGAATATAATTATATGCCACCATTCCTAGCTATGTCTCAGAACTTTTAAACCAATTTATTACTACTATAAACTCAACCATGAAAATACTACACCAGATGAACAAGTTAAGTGCAGAAGTCAGGAGGGCTAGTAAAATCCAAGGAGTTGAGACATGTTAAAATACTGTCAAAATGGAGAGCAAAATAGAAGACACATAAATAAGAAGTAAGGAGAAATGTAAGTAAGTTTTAATGTCATCTATTCTCTTGTTTTAAAAAAATTTAATATGTATCCTAATTTGTTGCATTTCACTGAAAATAAAGTTTTCTGCTTTTATCTGTTTTACATATTCTTCATTCATTCAACAGCCTTTTTTACTGTGATTTGTACTGTGAATAATTCTGGCCATCCTTGCAAATCTATTATACACAGTGTATTAACTGTTATTGTTCTCTAATTAATTTCTTTTGAATTTGTTTTACTTTTCATAGAAGAGAGTGTTTTTTCTATTTTCTTTATTAATAGCTATTTGTATTACATTAAAATAAGGAATGGAATAAAAAAGAAACTACAGAAGTTCAAGAGAAAGAATTTAAAAAATAACTTGTGGGGTAAGGAAGAGGTAATCACTATACAGCAGGAAAAAAGGTATCAAATGTGAGAATTCATTACACAGTCCGGCAATTTAACTACATTCTGAAGGCACCCATTTCTGAATATCTTAAATTGTGAAGAACATATTCTTTTTTGGCTGCCTTTATTGCTTTTTAAATATTGGATTGAAAATTTTATACATACACATTTGAAGGTGGAAAAGCTAAGATTTTACTTAGTTCTCATAGTGAAATCAGGTTATATGGTCAAAAGTCAGTTTGCAATGCAAACATATATCTGTAAATTTTCTCATGTGCCACAAAAGGTAATTAGTGCAAGCTAATAAAAATGTCTTAAAATTTAAAAAAAATAAAATTAAAATGAAGACATAGGAACTATAAAAACAGAAAAAGGTTATTTTCATTTAAAATGAGAACCTTGATTTAATGAGCAATATCTATTTGTCATCAAATTACAGACAAAAAATTAGTCATTAAAAGGTTCAATTATGCAAATGCTGTTAAAAATAGATTGAAGGCAAAAGAAAATTGCCTGTGTGTATGGTATTCATTCTTGGACTTAATCCAGTAAATTATCTCCACTTTTGTAGGAAGGGTAAGTAATGGGAATGTGTCTGAGAAAGTTAAATTTTGTATTCTGCACAGATGGACTTCTCTTAGTGGTGGTCTATTAGCTATCACCTTGTCTCTTTAAATGTTCCCATGCTTTATAATATTCCTATCTGAAAAGTTGCTGTTGGGCATAGAAAAATATTTTAGGGAGTTAATGATGTTTTTGAGTATTGTATGTGATATTATGAAACAAGTGGTAAAATTTTGTATGGAAGTTATGGAAAGGCTTTATAAATCAATATTCCTGTATTGAATTGGGAGAAAAAAGATGGCGCCTTGCTAGGGGATTGGGCAGAGAGTCTCTCCGGAGAAACCATATTAGATGCTAGAATATGACAACATGGAGAGGGCCAGACAAATGGATAATGATTCTTATTAACCAAGACAGTCGTGCCGAGACTGTGAAGGCTGATAATGGGAGGCTGCAAATCCCACGCCTTTAATGCGACAAACTGACCAGTGGACCCAACAGGAAAAACTGTGTTGACTTTGGTGACTGCTGGAAATTGGGACGCGGGACATCACGAAGCAGCCAGGGCCATCTGGCTGCACCAGAGGAGATTGTGAAAAGCTCTGGAGCTCCAAAGCCAAATGCTGTGCAGTTTTTTGACCATTCTACACTGTGCCAGGAACGAATTAGAGATTCTTGTTTTCCTAATTGTAAGATATATAACATATATGATGAAATTCTAAGTTGAATCATAGAAATGAAGAATGATGAAAATTATATGTAGTATAATTACACTTTGAAAATTCCTTAGTTTATAAAGTAAATATTCATAAGTTTGTGTTTACAATCCCATGTAGCATTTCCAGTACTGTAGCATGATATCCATTGAATGAGACTGGGAGGGCATTCATAATCCTCACTGTTTGCTTTTTTTGTCTTCTTTTTTCTTTTTGAACCCCCCTCAAAAAGCTCTAGTCTTGAAAAATTCACTTGTTTTATGTTGTAAATCATAGTTTAGATGCTTAGTTAGCAGTTAGACCTCAAACAGCAAATGAAGTTTGGTCAAATCCCCAAAAGCCTCCATAGCTCCCTTAGTTGACCATGAAAACTATGGAAAGAGAAACAAAAGGGTTTATCTCAAGGCATCAAACTTCCCAGTATCCACACTGTATCATTTAACCAGATGTGTATATGACTCTTGTAACATTCCAATACAATAATCTGTCATGCTGTTCAAAGTGATATCTATTGCAATCCTTGACCTTGTAAAGTCATATAGGTATATGAAAGAGAAAGAGAGCTCAGAAATTGGTCCCAGCCAGCCAGTACCCAGCAGTTTCAATGGCAAAAACTGACTATTGCAGTTTGAAATAAACCTCACTTGTTTCTGAACATTTGGTGCCCCATGAATACATTTCTTGAGCATACTGTAAGCAGTTTGAAGTAAACCTCACTTGGTTCTGAATATTTGGTGCCCCATGAGTAAATTTCTTGAGCATACTGTAATAAGGCTAAAGAAACTAGTCAGTAATTGGAATGCATACATTCAGAAGTCTTGATACTTAAAACATTCTAATTTTACAGTAATGGTCCTATACCTAGTTGTGAATGAGACTGTACAGAGAATTGTGAAATATTTGTGCCTTTTTTCAAGATATTGCTTTGTACTGTTTTAATATTAAGACTTTTTGTTTCTTTGGAACTGGGAATTGAACTCTGGGCCATTATGCTAAGTTATGTTCCCAGCCCCTCCTAATTTTGAAACAAGTATTTTACTAAAGCATAGAGTTTTCCAGGCTTGGCACAAATTTTCTTTTTTTTTTTTATTTAAGGAGAAAAGAAAAAAAAACAGTGAAGGGGTACAAGTTATACAAATTTACAGAAGAAAAAAATGCACAGTAGGAAATCAGTAGTTAATGGATTACATATTGCCATCTTAGAAATAATTGTTCAAGTCACAAAATTAAAGCTTGTAGAGTGGACATTCCAACAATGATACTGCAAACAGTTCTGTTCAATGATCCAATAAAACTCTGTGATATCATTTTCTATCTTATATACTTAAATATACATGCAGTTATATAGTTTAGAGCACTTTCTTTTCCTCTCTTTTGTACAATGACTATTACACATTTTGGGTTTCATTGCTCCCACGGTTCTTATTGCTTTTTTGGAAGAGAGTAAAACCAAATGTGACATAACAGAACAGAATCGGTCAAGTCAAAAGGGTGGACATAATAGATAATATAAAAACATAATACAAGGTGATCAAAGATGGTTACCATAATGCCTCCCACTATCTCTAATAGAATTGCCTATATCATTAGTTGTAATACAATTGAACAAAACAGTAAAGAACAAAACTGACAAAACCAAAACATTGGAGACATTGTAGGTCTTCAAAAGTAGATAAAAGTCAACGAGAATGGGTGTTATAATGAATCTCATTATCTTCTCAGCTGATGCCTAAACTTTCGAACCTGATACTATCCAGCAAAACAGAATAGAGGAACCTCAGTCAAAAACAAGATGGTGAGAGTAATACAGGGCTTCAAATCGAGATAATAGAAAGTCAAAGTGGGTTACTATATTATATCCTGCTATTTTTTCCCTTTAATTAAATGGATAAAAATAAAAAAGTAAATAATGGAGTGGAGATTGAGAAAAAAGAGGGCATAACAGCGAAACAGGGCAGATCAAAACATAACCATTTAAGTAGAATAGTGTTTTACCACCAGATAATTCCAACCCAAAAGTAGTTACCATATTGACTCTTTCCTTGAAGTCCTTGAGTACAACTTCGTATACTGTAGCATTAAGTATATCAAAACAATGTAAAACCATTTAAGAGAATGACAGCATTATAGAGTATTTAGAATCGACTAATAGAAAATGAACAATGGTTTCTGTATAATCTCCTTGTCTTTAAAAGGTTTTTGCTTATACTATCGTACATAATAAAATCCAATAAGATGCAACCTGTTTAGACCATTGGAGACAGAAGAACAAAAGCTAGATGAGACTTCGAAACAAGATGGTACTAGATCAGTATTACCTATTAAGATGTCATTTTCTCCAAAATAGCTGTTCCTATCATCCAATCTTCTCTGTCTCATTTCTGTTGAGCTCTTTTTCTGTCAGTAGCTGTCAGTTTGTCTTCTTCATTTTGTTCTCTGCTCCATTCACTGTGGCCTCCCCGCCACTATTTCTGGGTTCTTTGTATTTTTCTTTTTTTAGAATATCCTGCAATACTTTCTGTAGGGTTGAATTGGTGGTTGCAAATTCCCCTATTTCCTCTTTAACCTGGAAGCACCTTGTTTTTCCATCAATTTCCAGGGACAGTTGTGCAGGATATCTCAATCTTGGCTGGAGATTATTATCTTTCAAAGCTTGAATTATTTCCCCCCATGCTCTTCGTGATTTGATGGTTTGTGCAGAGAAATCTGCTGTAATTCTGATGGGTGTTCCCTTGTAAGTGGTCTGTTTCTTGTCTCTTACAGCTTTTAATATTCTGTTCTTGTATTGAATTTCTGGAATTTTTATTATTATATGCCTGGGTGTTTCTCTGTTAGGGTTGTAGGTAGCTGGGGTCCTGTATGCCTCATACATCTGAGTATCTTTACCTTTTGCTAAATTAGGAAAATTCTCCTGGATTATTTCTGTGAGTAGCTTTTGTAGTTCACTTGTTTGTGTCCCTACTTCTTCTTTTATGTTCTTAATCCTTAAGTTATGGCTCCTCTTATCATCTTCTTGTCTTTGTATTATTGCTGTTTGTTTCTTTGTTATTTTTAAGAAGTTTTTCATTTCATTCTCCCATATTACAAGTCTGCCCTCCAGTTCAGATAGTCTGTCCTTAGTTTCTTTCAAGCTGTTATGCCAGTCTTGGATAGACTTCTTAATTTCTTGATAGTCCCTTTGAACCTGCTTCACATATTCAATGCTTTCTCTGTTTTCTCCATCAAGCAATTCTCCCCTCTTTTTCTGTTCTTCCATTCCACCATCTGTTTTTTCCTGGGTGGTGGTTAGCATTTCTCTAACTATTCTGCATACTTCTAGCTTCAGGTCGTTGATAACTTCATTCCTGAATTGGCCTATGAGGCTCTCTATATGGCGCTTAATGTATATTGGTGCGGTGTCCACTATTGCCTGTTTCTCAGAATTGGGGGCCGAGGAGCCTTTCTTGTTGCTTCCCTTCCCCATATTTTCTGTTCCTTATAAAATGCAAGCTTACATAGGAGGCCTGGCTTCCCTGCCTGTCAGCCACAGGCTGATCAAATTGCGCTGGCTAGGTGTTCCCGCCCACCGCTGCGCACCAGGGAGTTGTGGAGGAGGCAGCCTACGCGGGAGTCAGTCGCTCCTCCGGGCCACCATCAGGCTCTGGAATCTGGGCCAGGCCAGCCTAGTGAGTCCACCCGCAGCATCACGCAGGCCAGGCACTTTTCACCAATCCCGTCCGAGAGGGGAATGTGTGGCTGGAGTTGCCACTGCGCCCTGCTCTTACAGGACTTTGGCACAAATTTTCAATCTTCCTGCCTCAACTTCCCTCTATAGTTTTTAGTCATTGGATTTTTTATTAAAACATCATTTAAAAATTTATAAAAACTCCTAATAGTAAAACTGACATACAAAAATTTGTCTGAAATATGTTTTGCATTTGAATCTAAATATTCTTATTAAAATAGTTGAAGAGCATAGACACCCATTACCTTGTATTTCAAGATATGTGTAGTATTATCCCATTACAGTATCCATATTCTCCAGCATTTGCTTATTGAGCTTATGACCCTCTTTTTCCTTTCTTTTGGGGTACTGGAGATCAAACTCATGAACTTTCACTTGCCAGGCAGGTGATTGTGCCACAGAGCTAAACCATTAGCTCCCCTATAACCCCCTTTAGAGTAATTTTTCATTATATAACTATACTATAAATTGAAAAAAAAATCCAGCATCTACTTAATATATTCTTGCAGGATACTGAGCTTTAAGAAATGATAGAAAGAAATCTTGAAGATATAGATTAAGGAATCATTGATAAGAAAGTGATGTAAATTGCATGAGGACCACAGATTGTGCAAAACGGATAAATACAGAGTTGTTGCTACATTGATGGACTGTATTGGATTGAAAAATGGAGTTAACCAAAAGCAGAACCACATTAAAATCAGTTATTAAATAAACAATGGAGGACAATATTTTTTTTTTGTCTTTTTCCTTTTTATTGGTACCGGGGATTGAACTCATGACTGCCTGCTTCCAAGGCAGGTGCTAAGCCGCTGAGCTAAACCTCCAAACCCCGACAATATGCTTTTAATTATATGGTATTTTTTAATACTGTTCATCAGATAAGTATCTCTTTATGAAGAAGATGGTAAACTTTACTTATAAAATTACTTAACATTGAAAGGATCATATAATTTTAGCCAGTAATACATGCATAACATTGACATATACCACTTTTATATAAGACTCATTAATAACTGGTATGAGATACTTCAGAGTGCTTTTTTCCATTTGGTTTAGTAAATGGTAATATACAGAATGGTGTCTACCTACCCAAACTATTTCCTGAGTGTTGATGAGTTAATTCCTCTTTCCCTAATCCCCTACTATTATGTAGCATTCTTTTTTTTTAAACTTTTTATCGGTAACAGGGATCGAACTCACGACCGCCTGCTTATGTCAGGTACTTATGCCACTGAGCTAAATCCCCAACCCCATATGTAACATTCTTATCTCATGAGAAAGAAATACACCTGTCATTATATAATGCTGGTAATAATTCTTAGTGGCAATCTGTTGTAGCATATCCTGAATTATTCTTTTTGATATGATTGGGATAATGGACAGTGACATATTTAGCAAAACTACAAGAATAGGAAAGAGTTATTGGAGTTAGCTCATGAGATACTTTGCACCTATCTACTTATATAAATATATAAAATCATAAACACATACATACATATATACACATGTACATATCTATATATATACACATATACATATATATGTATATATATATATATATATATATATATATATACATGTATATACACACACACAGAAATAATTTTATTTTTTGTATTTATTGTCCTGTGAAAAACTATATGAAAGGACACTGATCATTCTGGGAAAAAGGATAGAAATGAATCTTGAAATAATTCATGGGCTTTTTTATCTGAAGTATTTGGCCCTAAAAAAAATGTGTATTAGAAGAACAATCAAATGTACTTAAACCTTTCATATATTTCATCCAGAAAATTAGACCAATGCATACCTAAAAGTGTAGAAAAATGCTTTATGATTAAAGGAGGGAGATGCAAGAAAATAATAGAATATCTGGAATTGAGAGTGAAGCAACATACTAAGGATTTGCAATTGCATGAGATTAAATGCAGACAAAGATGCTTTAGTTTTATTTAGACAAAGGAAATATCCTTCATTTAAAAACTGAGGGAAAATAAGAGATGGAAAAGTGATATATGGGAAAAGCAACTCCCAATCTGCTAGGTGTCCAGTATGCATTTGTGTTACCTAAAGTCAAAGAACAAGTTTTAGAACAATGAAGGTTATTTATATTTATTGGGGAAAGAAAGCTTCTATCTGGGAAAAAGAAGCAATCTGAGCCCATTGCTGAAGACTCAGCCTTTTTCAGGGATTTTTATAGAACACAACCATAAGGCAAAGCCGGTCCAAGGGGGGAAAAATTGGAAATCACAAAGTGGGCATTAGTGGGACAAAATTATGGTCAACTAATGAGATGATGGGCATAATTGCTCAGATTAAAATTGATTAAATTGGGAACAAATGAGGAAGTCACATAGCAAAAGGGCATGGATTACAGCACAAGGGCTCTTCTTGTAGGGGGTTGGCTTAGTGGCTCTTCATGTCTTGAGTTGTTTGATATGTATTGAGAATATCAATTTCTGATGTTTAACTTTAGGAAAAGTATGTGGGTGCATTTGTTTAATCTTTTATCTTTGAGTATGACCAACAGTGGTCCTGTCTCTCTCCCCAACAGTTGAGATGTGTCTCATCATCTACATTGGCTCCCTCCATAAGCTAAACTTGTGTAACTGCCTACAATATTTAAATCTAACTTAGCTGCCTATAACAAAATGCAGGAATGCGTTTTAACTTAGCATTAAAATGTGTCTTGCATTTTATCAGTAAAATATTAACCTGGGACACTGTAAAGGCCGTCTATACATGCTAATTGCAGTCATTATTCTGGCACAATGCATTCTATGGCACCCTTCTTGTTCACTCTGCTCAGATCTTTCCACCCAGTGAGTTTCAATTTTGGAAGCAAGTTTTCACAGAAAAATTTGGACAGTGTATCTTATAGTCTGAGTTTTAAAATCCAAAAATTTAAATCCATAATGACTAACAACCTTGAAAAACTAATTTTCCAGGAGTTCAAAGTTTACCTAACAAACAGGTTTTACTGTTATAGGAAGAGAATGTGGGAGCAAGTTAAACAGGAGAAAAATGAAATCTTTCTGATCTCTTGATGTGGAAATTAGACAATTGTGTCACACAAAAATTGTTTATAAGTGTCATGGTATAAACCAGTGGCTCTAAAATTTTAGTAGATTTCAGAATTACTTTGCAAAGTTGTTGAAATTGCAGGTGTTGGTGAAAGGACTGACATTTACTAACTTAAAGCATTAAAGGACAGAACTCAAACTCCTCTATCTTCTATCTTTCGTGAGATCAACAAGTGACTCCATCCACTCTGAAGTTCTGCATTTACTGATACTGTTACAGTCAGTGAGTTAGTTAAAAGTATTATAGGCACTCAGATGGGGGGGGGGGCTCAAAGGAGCCATTACAGATGACTAGACACCTTACAACCATGGAGAAGACAGACATTTCTGTTGTGGGACAGAATTAAAGACAAAAGGCAAACAAATGCAACAACATCCAAAGCGTAAACATCAATGATTGCTACTCTATATATGGATTACCTTGAGGGAGCCAGCATTCACCATCCTAACCCCCTACAGAAAGAGTCACTTCTCTTTAAGGATGTCCACTTGCCATGTGATTTGCTTCCTCATTTGTCCTTGATTTGGTCAGTTTTACCTGACAATTACGCTTATTGGTTGATCATAGTTCTGTCCCAACTTATGCCCACATTGCAAGTTCCTATTTTTCCCCTCAATTTAGATACCCCTCACCTCAGATGTCCCTCACCTCTTAGTTTTGCTCTATAAAATTCCTAGAGAGGACAAGATCCTTGGTCATCCTCTCAGGACCCCTTCTGTCTCTGTCCCATATAGATTTCTTTCTCTTAATAAATGTATACTGCTCTTAATCTCCATTGTTCCTAAAATTCATTCTTTGATTTTGGAGAACACGAACTCACACCTGACATCTAGTAGATTGGGAGTTTCATTGCCCTATATCAATATGAATGTTTCCAGTTATACTGCTATCTGTTTAATTCCTTAATGCATAGACAGAGGTATATTAGAGTGACTGTGCAACATAGAAGTAAAGAAAAACAGAACCATAGAACATTAAAGTGAGCGAGCCCTCAGAGAGTGAATTTTCATATTTTATAAATGTAGTGACTATGGACTAAATGTTTCCATGAATCGGTCTTAAGGACACAAAAGGTACAAAATGCTGACAATTAAATTTAGGGTTTTAACTTGAACTATTAGTGCTCATGTTTAAAATTAAATACATTCAATGTCTTTTTATGCTACTGTTTTCACAGAAACTGTAATTTCCTGTATTTCTAGATATCCTATTTCCTTAAAGTATTTCATTTCATGGTGAGAAAAGGAAAACTGGCTATAGTTTGTGAATTAATTTCCTGGATTTTATCTTAATAGGAAGAGCAAAGTACAAGAGTACATGGAATGATCAGAAGCACTGCTCTTCCAAACTTTCATAGTTGCTATGTGTCCTGCCTTCCCACTCTACTCTATACACATCAAGGGTTGTTCAGTTTCCTCTACAAGAAATTAACATGAGGGTTAAGTACTAACCTTTAATAATGCTTCTTTAGAAGACTGCAAATTTGGAAAAAGCTGATTCATTTTTTATCAATAGCTTCCCAAATTTGGCTTTTAATTGTTTCTTTATTGGATAGGAAGCCTACGGAACAGAAAGAAATGCTAAAGATGCTGTGTTTAAGAGATATAAAATATTTTCATACTATATATAAGATATACATGGGGGACTTACTGGAAACTAAAGTTCTACAATATTTAGAACATTTTTGTTAATGATCGGTTTCAAAATACAGTATTGAGATCCAAGAAGGTAGACCTTTAAAGTGACTTTTTCTGTCATTTTTTAAAACAACCAAATAGAAAGTTAAACTTTAATTCAATATATTTGTGAATAACTATACTATTACATGTCTCCACTTGAAATACCTAAATATATGTATTTCCTTCCTCCTTGCACTCTATGAAAATCCTAAGGAGGAATGCATTTTAAACTTTGCTGAGAAAAGCTGTATGATTTCCAAAGAAGACAATAGTCAAACCAGAATGGGTATCTTAGTGAATCTTATTGCCTTCAAAGTAGTTGCCTATGTCTTCAAACTTGATACTATCATATAGAATGGAACAGAGTCTAATCGGTCAAAACAAGATCGTGGGAGTATTACATATTATCATCTTGAAAATAGTTGCTCAAATCACAGTATCAAAGAATACAAGGTGGACATTCAAACAGGGAGACTGCAAACAGCTGTGTTCAATGATCCAAAAACATTAATATAGTCAGCTATTTAACACCCCTAAACATACTTGCTGTTATATCCATTAGAGCTCTTTTTTCCCCTCTCTTTTTTACAACAAAATTTACATATTTTGGATTTTATTACTCCTTAGTTCGTATTACTTTTTGGGGGGGGAGAGAATAAAGTCAAATATGGCAAAACAAAGTTGTCAGTCAAAACCAAGGATAGACATAGCACATGATGTAGAACAGAGTACAAGGTTATCAACAATGGTTATCAACGTTGTCCCTTGTTTCCTTAAAAAGAATTGTCTATCTCATTAGATATTATAAAGTTGGACAAAACAGTAGAGAACAAGACCACAGGTGATTTCTTACTGTTATGTTTTGTTTTGTTTTGTAGTTCTGTATTACATGTACACTTACACCACTTTGTTTTGTTTTGTGTTTTTCTCTTTTTCCTCTTAAATGAAAAAAAAAAAGCTGTATGATTTGGTTATTATGTAGTGCTATTTGTGTTTGATTAATTGTTATTTCATACTAAAATGTTTCACTTATTGATTTTTTTGTTCTAAATTTCTCATTGTGTGTGATTCTGTGACCCAAAGTTAAAATAATCTCTTGACTTGCAGAAAAATATTTACTTAACAGATTTTAGTAAAATCTACATGTCACTAAATAATTAATCAAAAATACAGACTGGGAAATGATATAAACAGGTAATTCAAAGGAAAGCAAATCATAATGTTTAATATTATGAAACTTTTGTTATACAATGAATGCTTGTAGCACTAAGATATTAACATACTATTTTTTTCATTTTCTATTACAGTGACAAAAGTAAAAAAGAATGACAGCACTCAGTCTTGGCAAAGACATGGAGAAATATACATTTCTGCACAATTATTTTAGGATGTATAAATTGGACTGGTATCTTGAAAAGTGAATTTGCAATCATTTATGTCATTACATCAATTTTTAAACTGATGTATGTTTTTGAGTAATTGGAATATATATATATATATATATATATATATATATATATATATAATAAATTTCACCTACCTAGTTTCTTTATTCTCCTCTTTCCTAGGTCCACTTCTAATCTCCATAAAGACTATCTCAGTGTTTTCTATTATCTGTGTTTTGATCCATTCCTTATTTATAATTTTGGCTTCTCGTATAAAAGAAGCAGTGTAATGTTTGGTCCATTTCCTTATGAATAACTCAAATTTAACCTTTCTTATGACTATTACTCCACTGTGTAACTTTGCAATATTTTCTTTATCAATTAATTTGTTGATAGTCATGCAGACTGCTTCCATGATTAGCTATGGTGAGTTTTACTTATAGCAAATTTTCTTATCTTTAATTCAGAAATTGTGTTTCTCAGAATGCTTCAAAAAGTCTAAACATGGAAACACTGTGGTAATTTTTATGAAATATTATAATATACCATAAATATTAATTGTTAAGGAAGAACTAATTAAATTTATGGAATTTTAATGCTATGAATCCTAACAAATTTTTATTTAAACAAACTGAGTTGAATATACTAAAGAGAACTCTAAGGCTCACTTTAAAAAGTAAAGTACAATAAAACCTTGAATTTTGAAAAACTTGTTTTGCAAATTTTCCGTAAAATCAAAAATTTCTAATAAAATTGAACTTGATAAGTAATTGTCCTATTGCAATATGAGTATGATGTGATGTAAAATATCACATGATCACAACTGAGTTACAAACCCCTCTCTCTCTATATATATATATATTTATCTCTATCTCTGTTTGTCTCTGACTGTCTGTCTCTCTCTCTTTTTCTCCCTGGTGGTGTATGGGTCATCACCTCCTAACAGCAAGATGTTCTGAAGGAGATCTCATCAGCAGAGGAAGAGGAGAAAACCGTGGAGGAATCTTTCACTTCAAATGAGATTAGGGAGATGTTTAAAATGAAGGAAATTGCAAAATGTAGGAAAAGCACTTGCAGGAAAGGTTGTAGCACTGCGAGCAATAAAGTTTTTTAAAGACAATGCAATGTCATATATCTGAGAAATCCTTAAAAGGAGGCAAAAGAAATGTCATTGGATAGGTTTCATGTTAAAGTTGTACAAAAAAAATATTCTAATGAGCCAAAAGATAGTAGTGATCCAGCTGGTGATAGTGAAAGTTTTTCTACACAGTAACTCTACTCTGTTTTGTCTCCTTCATACAAGACATGAACGTTTTTAAAAGTAAGCACAGGTTACCTTAATTTGTTTATTATTTTCTGTATTTTTGTATTTTCTTTATTATGTTGTACTATATTACAGAATAACAATCATTGTAAATTAATATTTTTGGAGTGTAAATGGATGCATCTGAGTTTGTGTTATTTTTAAGGGGAAATTCACTATGATATACTAGTGATATGGATTATAATTGTGTTTCCATGACAATTTATGCTTTCAAATCAAGATTTTACTGTATTATGAATCTATTCATGACATTTTATATTTATATTTGGTTAATTACATTGCAGTCTGTTACGTGATGCACAAATTCATAGATGTTTGTAGTTGTAATATAATGAATTTCATTATGTATTTCCTAGCAATGTGATTAGTTGAAGGATTTCCCTTCACTTTCCAGACTATACTGCAATTGCCTATTGATAGCTGACTTGTTGTCAGTCTGTTATGAAAGCTCCTATTGAATTGACAATCCTGGGTCTGTCAAGATCACAGGGCCTGCTTAGAATGATAGGCACTGCCAGAGTAGAAAGGTCTGGTCTCCTTGATACAATGCAAGACAATTCTAAATGGTACTTCCTTATTTCTTCATCTGTTCCACTGAAAACTTAGCTAAAACTGCATTGAAGCCTACCTTTTTCCTCTTATCAGTCCTGTATCATGTTTCACTTATACAATTGTCAGCACGTATATATTGAAAATAGTTATATATTAGCTCATTATGTAGATATCAAAGCTTTCTAACTAAAAACAGAGAACGGAATGAATTCTACTTAACATACTCAAGATTTGAAATAAATAGTAACTCATTACATAATAGTTTTATGCCAAATTTGGAAGTGAAACATTTCCTCATAATGTTTGTACATTTCTTGCTCTGTAAATTCTTTTTCTTAAAATTTTATTTAAAGAAATACTAAACAAAACAGAAAATAGGTAGAAATAATACATACATTCAGAGAAAAAAACCAGTAAGAAATCACGAGTTGGTGTTTACATATTGTCATTTTACAAATAGTTGTTCGAGATACAAAAAATGGAACTTGTAAAGTGGGAATTCAAACAGCAAGACTGGAAACAATTCTGTTCAACTGTCCAACAAGAACTTAGTAACATGGTTGGCAATCCTATACACTTAAACATACATGTAGTTATTCATAGCTTTATTTATGCTTAGATTAAACAAACTAAAGCAGGTTAAAATCATTCTGAACAAAGAATAATAGTATTGATGTAATTCACATCATGACATTCTATGATCATCACTGGGTACTGTAGTGTCTTTTTTTTAATTTAATTTAAAGAAAGACTAAACAAAACAGAAAACTGGTAGAAATAATACATAATTTCAAAGAAAAAATAAACAGTAAGAAATCACCAGTTGATGATTGTCTTCTTACAAATATTTATTTAAGATACTAAAGTGGAGCTTATAAAGTGGGGATTCAAACAGTGAGATGGCAACCAGTTCTGTTCAACTGCCCAACAAAAACTTAGAAATATGGTTATGAATCCTATACACTTAAACATATATGCAGTTATACATATCTTCAATTATATTGACATTGAATAAACCCAAGCAGGCTAATATCACTCTGAACAAAGAATAATACTATTACTGGGTTTCACATTATGATGCTCCAGGATAATCACTGCATACTTTAGGGTCTCTTTTTATTCAAAGTATCTGCTCATTTCATTATGTGTCATAAGATCATTTCTCATAAACTGTTAATAGATTCTACACATGCATGAGTCTTAACATGTATTTCTATCTTTTCTATATTAGAGGGAGAAACAAAACAAAGCAAGACAAAACAAAACATATTCCTATAAACACCTGAAATGAAATAGACATATAAGACCATTGTCCAAAGAGTTCTACCATGGTTCCTGTGTTGTCTCGTATTATCTCCAATAAAATAGACTATATCATCAGAAATAGTATAACTGAATATGACAGTACATAACAGTATTAATAAATGTACAACTTTGTATATAGTATAGAACTTCAAAAACAGGGAGTTATCAAACCAGAATGTGTATTGTGGAGTCTTGTCATCTTCAGTGTAGTTGCCAATACTCTCAGACGTGATACTATCAATCATATCAGTTTTGAATAAAATGTTCTCTGCCTCATTTCTGTTATTCGGTTTTTTTCTTGTTATGCTGTTTTTTTGCAATCAGTTGTCTACTTTTCTTCTTCATTCTGTTTTCTGCTCCATTCATTGAGGCCTCTCTGCCACAGTTCCTGGAAACCTAGTACTTTTCTCTTTCTCTAGAATGCCCTGCAGTATTCTCTGTAGAATTGGATTGGTGGTTGAAAATTTCCCAAGTTCCTCTTTGTCTTGGAAGCTTCTTGTTTCTCTATTAATTTCTAGAGACTGTTAAGTGGGGTATATCAATCTGGGATGGAGGTTATTTTCTTTCAGGGCTTGGAATATTTCGCTTTATACTCTTTTTGACTTGATGGTTTGTGTCAAGAAGTCTGTCTTATTCTGATGGGCCTTCCTTTGTAGGTTATCTGTTCCTTGTCTCTAACATGTTTTAATATTCTGTTCTTATATTGAATTTCTGGGATCTTGATTATTATATGCCTTGGTGTAGCTTTGTTTTGGTTGTAGGTGGCTGGAGTTCTGTATACCTTGTATATCAGAATATCATTTCTTTTTCCTATGTTTGGGAAGTTTTCTTTATTATTTCTGTGAAAAACTTCTGTAGTTCTGTAGTTCCTTTGTATGTATCCCAGCTTCTTCATTTACATTCTTTATTCTCAAGTTATAGATCCTTTTGGAATTTTCTAGCCTTTGTATCATTACTGCTTGTTTCCTTGTTATTTTTATGTTATCCATTTCATACTCCCACATTTCAAAATTGTCCTCCAGTTTGGGTAATATATCCTTAGTTTCTTTCAAGCTGATTTGCCATCTTTCCATAGAATTTTAATTTCATGGTGATCTCTTTTAATCTGCTTCATGTATTCTATATTTTTTATATTATTCACCAAATGCCTCTCTCCTTTGTTTGAGTTCCTCTCTTCTTCCATATCTGTTTGCTTGAGGGGTGCTTAATATCTCTTTTATTAATCTTCTTATATCTTGCTATATTTGGCTAAATATTTCACTTTTGAACTCATGTATGAGGTCTTGATATATCTATTTATGTCCACTGGTGCTGTGTCTGATATTGCATGTTTGCTGTTCTCATTTTCCTTTGTGTTTACCTCTCCAGAGGCAATGTTCTCAGCGTTGGGTCCTGGGGACTTTTGGCTGTTGTTTCCTCTTCCCATCATTTTTGTTTCTTCCAGGAAGCCCCAGTTTCTTTCTTTGTTGGTTACAATTCTTCTGAAGCATGCTGGCTAGATTACCCTTCACAGTGCTGTGTGCTAGTGAGTTGTGGACAGGAATAGCATATGTTGGGCCCTCTCCTCCAGATCAGTCAAGCTGCTGTGGCCTTCACTACTGTATTACTTTGTGCTGCCTCTCCTCCAGACCAGCCAAATCTCCGAGGCCCTACTGGGCCAGTGTGGTTAGTGTGCACCACCGTTGCAGGGACTTAACCTCGGATAAGCTATTGTGTCTCAGTCGGGTCATGTGATCCAGGTCTAGCTCACTCCACAAAACCATTTGGGAAGGGAACAACTGACTGAAGTCACTGCTGCCCCTTGTACTTGCCAGTCCTGCCCAGTCCCAGAATGCCATCCACTGCAGCATCCCTATTTATGAAATGCCTCCACTCCTGTTGCACAACACAGGTCGATGTATGCACCCTGCCAACTCAGCCCTCTGTTCTGATCACCGACCCCCGAACTCAATGTAACTGAGCCTCCACTGAGTCGAAGTGGTGGGACCTCAGACAGATCGGCAAGTCACAGCAGGACCCTGGCAAGTCGTGGCAGAACCCTGGCAAGTTGGGGTGGAACCATGGCAGGACATTGGTGAGCAAGTCACCTTAATTTCTTCTTGGTACGAGAGAATTCATCTCCCTCTGTTTGGGGATCCCCACACTGTATTATGTTGAGTTTTAAGTTGACTACCTCAGGGAGCTTCTTTATCCAGTTGTTATCTATCCGCCATCTTTGCTCCTCCCTTCCACCTGCTCTGTAAATTCTTAACAATGAGTTTTTGGCACACTATAGATTTAATTCACATTTTTTTCTCTGACCACTATTGGTCATCTTTTCCTGATTTTAGTGTACATTTCATCTTATAGACATCTCTTTCTCCAAAGAATTAAGACAAGTCTATGTGGAAAAGACTTTGTGACAATAGAGTGTACAGTATAACATGAAATAGAAATCAACTTACAATTAAGAATAAGAAATTCCGCTTTTTAGATATTCTGGCTCTTTCTGCTAACTCTCTACCCACTTTTCTCTCTTAAACTATATACTGATCATCTCTTCTGTTTTGTGTCTTCTAAGGCTCCTCCAAATCTGAGCACTTGACTAACAAAAAATTCTAAAGTTTATTATGTGACTTTTAAAGTTATCTAGCTGTCAATGTCTTCCCTAGGCTTGTCTGTTGGGGATTATGGAGTACACTTAGTACAAGGAGAAGCTGTTTCATAATTTTCCAAATAATGATATAAATAATTATCATAAATATTGAAATTTCCACTGAATTCTAGTGTCCAAGCTATAAGGCAGGGTGATATAAATTATTTACAATGTACTACATTTTGTTTGTCTTCTTGAGACAGAGTCTCTCTATTCAGTTTGAACAGGCCTTGAACTCACATTGTAGCCCAGGCTGGTGTCAAAATCACAATGAACCTCCTGCCTCAGCCTCTCGAGTCCTGGGATTACAGGCATGAGCCACCATGCCAGGATCCAGTATACTACATTGAAACAAATTTACATGCACTTAGAATATTTGAATCTGTCTTTCAAATTGAACATGAGTCATTTTTATACAAGCATAAAGTTTTTTTTTAAAGTGTTACTCCTTGGGCTATAATTATAACCTAAAATTCTATTCCAGCATGTTACCACATGTACCTAAATGTACCCACAAAACTTCATGCAATTATAGATGGGAAGTTTTAAATATGTCTGTATTAAATGTGTGAGTGTAGATTCAGAAAGTGATTCTGGGATTAAGAGGGTAGACAGCAGAAGACCCACCCTAGATATGAATGACACCAATATTAGGTGAAGACTGTTTGATATAAAATGGAAAAGCAGGCTAGCTCTTTCTGCTGCTATTGTTACTTGCTGCTTTCTGCATGTAATTCCTTTAATGCCATGAACTATTCTCCTTTGTAGTGTTCCTCTGTTATGCCACCCTACCTTGGCATCAGCTGAGTAGGAATTGAAATGTCTTCAAATATTGATCTGAAATAAGCGTTTTTTCCTTTAACTTATGGTTATTTGGAATTTTGTTATGAGAGAAAGAACCAACATGGATTTTGGTACCAGGAGTGGAAATATTGTTGTGCTATGGCCATGTGGTTCAGTAACCTTTGGAACTGGCTTAGGGGAAGAATTTAAAGTTTGGAAATGCTAGCTAAAGAAGCAGCCCTCAAATATTAACCAAACTTGGCAGAAGATTCTGGTCAGAACACAGGAGACAAAATGCTGATATAAATACATCTGATAAAGATCAGACTGAGGAGATTTCAGCTAGAAATGAGGAATATATTGGAATTTGGACGAGGAAAATTGTATTTTTCTCATATCCAGGGACTTTGCCTGAAACTGAGATTAAGAGCATTGAAGCAATTAATCTGGTGGAAGAAATTCCAAGGTGGCCTAATATTGAAGCAGTGAATGCCCATGTTGGGGCTATTAGCCAGATTTATGTTTAAAATCAACACAGAGATCATGGAAGAATGATTTAAAATGCTTTGAGTTTGACCAGAAAGGAAGCTCTAGTAATATTGCACACAAGAAAGATGAGGCAAAGGAGAATGTGTGTGCTGATAAGGAACAAGATAATAGAAGAGACAGCCTGCAGACATGAGAGGAACCCTCAGGACTCCACCATTTTCACCCCAAATTGCAAAAGTGAAGGACTTTTCTTTGACTGAACCTCAGAGCACCATGATCCAGGTTTGCAAAAGCCTAAATAATTTATGCTTCTGGATTTGTGACATGGTGATTAGCAGTCCAAGCACTTGATTCCTCTAGCAAACATAAAAGAAGTCCTTCCCACTTTGGCTAGTTATGCACCTTGGTTGCATCCATGTGTTGCTGGTTTTCAATGAATATAGAATGCAAGAATCTTGGGGTCAGGAAGGCTTCCACTCAGATTTCAGCAAAAGGTCTGGAATGCTAGCAATGTGGCCCTGAGAGGAAATGAGTTATCTGAAAAGAGTTGCAAGGAATGAGCAGATCCAACCTGAGCTACAATCACTTGAAGTACCAAAGTGTGGAGTCAGCAAAGCCTTTTGGTGTTATAGGATATGTGATTTAATGTTTGGTATGCTGGATTTTTGTCTTTGTTTGTTCCCATTCCTTTCAGTCTCTCTAGTTGTACCTTTTGGAATGGAAATCCTATCTTGTGATACTGTACTCTAGAAACATCTACCTTTCTTTCCATTTGTATGGGGTCTCAGAGGTAAGAAGTTGCCTTACATCTCAGAAAATACTTTGTTCTTAGACTTTTCATGCATTATGAAACTATTAAGATTTTGACAACTGAGAGTTGGGCTAAATTACTTTTGTGTAAAGGGATAGTTACAAGATATTAGGCCAGGTGTACAATTTTATCTCTTATATCTACATGCCCCTCAAAGCCTTATGTTCTCAAAGGCAGGAAAGTTTGAAAGAGGCTGTATATACATGTGTGACTGTGGATTAATGGTGTGATAATGGGATTAAAAGTGTGGAAAATAGCACACCTAACTTAGGTATGGACAGTACCAATCAATAAGTAGGCATATTGTATGCAATATAAAGGAACAGAAAACATGGAGACTTACTGCTGTGCCTTTGCTACTTGTTACCTTCTGCCAACCACACTATGACTATTTATCCTCTGCAGTGTCCTTTTTTCATGCTGCTCTGCCTTGGAACCAATCAACTATAGTCTGAAATATCTATAAAATGTGACCTGAAATAAACTTTTCCTGTTTGTTTTTTGAGACAAGCTTTTGGTATTTATTTATGGTTGGTCTTGACCTCACTATATATCCCAGACTGGTCTTAAACTCACAACAAGCCTTATAAATCAGCTCCCCGAGATTGAGATTGAGATTATAGTTGTGCACCAAAATATCCAGAAAACCTTTTCTTTGTTAACATATATGTTTCAAGCATTTTGTCTCAGTAAATAGAAAAGTAATTAAGCACATCACACATTTGTGAGTGGAGTGCATAGTATCAGGTGGAGCTACCACAGACTTGCTGCTTGAAACATAAGTCAGTATATCTCCATTGAAATAAATCTTCAGTGAATTTCAATGATTTCATCTTATTAAAAAATCCTTAATTGATCTATATTGTCCCTAGTAAGTACATTCTCTATGCATCCTAATGATCACTGAAATCCATACCACTGATTAATAGAGTCATTACCCAAGCACTTATTCAGCTCTTACTATATATTAGGCAGATGATATTAAAATATGTGAAACATAACAAGAAGCAAAATATAAAATGTTTCTTTTTTATCCCGGAGCTTATATTCTGGTAGTGTGCTAAAGCTTATTAACTTTTATTTATTCTTTTGTTTGTTAACAAAGTAAATATTTTATAGCATGTTGGATACATTCTATGACAAAAAAGAACCTCAAACTATATATATGCATATGTATATATGCACATATTTTAATACACTGAACATGTCTATAAGAAAAAGATTTGTTTTGCTAATACAACCAGACACAAATTTTGATTTCTTTAACAACAAAGATTTTATTTTTCACTTTGTCATCTGGAGTTTAGCTGATTCCATAGCAGCAGAAAAGAGAAGCAATAAATTAAGTGTTGGCACTTTAAAACTCACAGCTAGAATATCTGTCATTTATGATCTGTTTTATTAGTCAGATTAAAAAAAAGATAAGCAAGGGGAATTTATCAATGTGGTATGGCACAGTCCTCCAGTGGTCTTAAATAAAGGGGGATTATAATTTTTGTTTTTGGTTCTAATTATAACTTGTGAGTGAAAAGAACTAGAATATATGATGATGAATTTATAGCATAGTAACAAGGATAGATCTCTTGGGGAAAATACTTATGTGAGGCAAGATTGTTAGTCATTTGATGCAACTGGAAGAAGAGCAACCTTGGATTTCTTTTAAAAATCATTTTCACAGATACAAGAAATAAGCAATACAAATTATCAAGCAGAAGCATATGGAGATAGATAGATAGATGATAGATAGATAGATAGATAGATAGATAGATAGATAGAGACGGTAAACAGCAAAATCAGTGTGGCTGAAGTGTTGTGAGCATGTTAGAGAGCAGAAAATGTTCAGTACAGGTCGGAAAATATAAGCAGTGATATCTAGATCCCAGTAAGTAATAATACGGTAAGTAATAATACATATAACTGGGAAATGGGAAGTCAATATGAAATTTTAATTTTCATGCAGTCTGGGTGTTGTCATGTTAGGATTTTGCTAATCTTGTTATGAAATTATTTTCCTTTTCCTTTCTCTGATCACTCTGACAAACTTGCCATATTCTATCATCAACCCACACTCTGTAAGTTTCTTCAGGACTTCTTTGTGGCTGAGTGCAAAGTCATCTTTGCTCTGCTAGGACTAAAGACTTTTTTGTTTGTTGCTTTGGCACCCTCGTTGCTATACCCTGTTGTCTAGAAAATCATTTATATTCATAATTCCCAATACTTTCCAAATATTTTGCTCCAGTGACGTTATCCCAAAATATCAACTATGAATGTGCAGACTCTAGGGTGCTTTGATGTTTGTTTCTGTTAAATTTTCTTATGTTGTCTCTTCTGGGACACTGTTATATTACTGAGAAATCTAGAGTTATTACATTGAAAGTGTTCTATAATCTTTCATTGATGTAAGGTGCAATATAATGGAGGCCTGTTGTGTTCAGAATAAAAAAGTTTTTTTTTTCCTTCAGTGTTCCTTCTCTGCAGCAAGAGACCCTAGCAAATGTTTTCAGAGAGTCTTCTGATTGCCATTCTTAAAGCACCAAATACAAATAGGAAGGCTTCTTAAACACTCTCAGGCAATAATGCCAAGAAACACAGAAGCACAGTTTCTGGAAGGTAAGAATATCTCGGTTCAAATCTTTCTAGATTTGTGCCCTTGGATTCTTTCCTTAGTTTTTTTATCACCTAAAAAGTAAATAGGATCTAATTCATTCATTCACATGTGTATTGCTCTCTGGCACATAATCAGTGCTCCATAAACATAAGTCATTTTTATTATTCATCCTACTTGGAAGTCAGTCATTATGTTAAAGCTCTAGGGTACTTCAGATTTAATAGAATGGTCTGAAACCTTCTGGGTTCCCTTTGGTAATAACTGTATTTTGATTTTCTCAGATTTATTTTATCCACCATTCCTTACAACAATTCCATAATAAATAGAGAGACAACTGTAAATTTCCAGACAAAACCACTTTTCTTCATTGGTTTGCTGGCCAAATTCTGAACTTAATAGTTGCTTCTGTCTTGTTCCAAACACAATAGATAGTGAACTTATACTGGATAACAAAGAATGCTTAATCTGCAGTGCCCATTGTAAAAGTCAAAGTAGTTCACTTATCACTTTTGATAGCAATGAACAATCATACTCTATATACTGCCAACTATCAATAAAAGGACACAGAGTTGCAAGAGTATAGCTGCTTTTATTTTGTGTTTTGCTTTGTTTTGTTATGCTTTGATTTGTTTTTCAGCAGTCTCATGGCTGCTTTTCTTGGCTTTAGTCTGGAAATATAGCTTTTCATCTCAGAAGTCACTTGCCCATTTGAGAAGTAACAATTTCCCAATGATTGAAACAAAAAAAAATGTTTTTGAAGATAGATCATTCCTTTGTTGTGTAATTTATTCAGTAGCAATCTCTTTATAGTATAGCATAAACATAGTATAATTTTGTTTCTTAAATATAAAACACATGTTTGTTGTTGCTAAGAATTCACAAATATTTCATGAAGTAGAAATTTCCCTTACAGTGTGAATTCAAGATGGAAATTAGAATGAAACTTTTGTCTTGAAATATACAAGAATACAATATTCATATGCTACTCCAAAATATAAAGTATTGTTGAGTTGAATAAAATTAAGAAACAAAGACAGGACAGCTCTCTTTTATCCCATTTGTTTTCATAAATACAGGAGAAAAGATTTGAAAAGACAAAATGTATTTGGTGACTCCCTTTCCAGAGCAAAGTCTTACTATTGAAAACAGATTTGGATCCCCAACACCCTTGAGATAATAGAACAGTTATTTTTGTACAAACCACATATGCCTGGGATCACTGCTGGATGAAGTCAAATAATGAGATCATGGACAAAAAGGAGTAAGTTAGAAGAGTTCATTAGAAATATAAGAAAAAAATAGCTTCTAATTTGAGAGGGGTACTAGGTAGATTTTCAAGTAATTCCTTGGTCTAGAACTTGTTAGGAATAAGCAGAACATAGAAATTACCCAATTTTTTGGTGGCCACATATCACATATCATTCTGCATGTCTAAAATAATCAATTGAAACTCAAGCTCTCTAATCTTGTCACTGAGCATGTTTTAAAAATCTTTAAATTTTAAAGCAATGCTGGTTATTCTGCATTTTAATTGTATCAAAACTCAGAAGAAATGCAGTAGGGAAAGTCTGCAAGTACTTAATTAGGAAGGAGCTATACTTCACCTTGTCTGAGGTAGTTAGTTTTTATTCTAAAACCCTATTCCCCTACTTATTATTTTAATTCTTATCAATGTGACTGTGCATCCAGCTCTATTTCAGGTCCTTTCCTAACTTGGCTGCCTATTCATAAGTTAACTAAACTGTCTTTTACAGTAATATCTGAGGAATTTAAATTGATATGCTTTATTAACTAATATTTATGCAAATGTTTCTTTTCCTTTTCTGTAGGTTTCTGTGTGTAAGTACTCAAAGTCTTTTCTTTTGTCTTTCTATTGTTCTAAATTTTTACTTTTCTTTAGCGAAGATGCTAAATAAGTTGAAATTCATTTTCTGGGTGTCTCCTATATGAATGTGAAATATACATGTAAAGAACTTTTTGTTCTCTTCTGTACATTATATAGAAGTTAACTCCAAACACAAAAATGTATATGTTACTATTTTTCCCTTGTGGTGCCCAAATTCAGTGCTCACATCTTTAATGTTTCTTTCTCATGCTTCCTATAGCCTGAATTTTTGATCCTAAATTTCAAATATGTGCTTGATATTTCCCATACTATTATTATAACTGAGCTTTCCATTAGTCCTCTATATATTTTCTAATTTCATAAAAAATTGAACAAGACTAATTTTAGCCAGACATGCTTTCTAAAGTTTCTCCTATGTGATTGCTGGTAGTAGTCTCAGTGCATAAAATTGTTCCCATTCACATCATTGTTTACAAAATAATCAAAGTTCATCTCAAAAACATTATTTTCTTGACATCTTCCCATAAATACTTTTGAATTGGATATTTCTCTCCATTGAAGACCTATAGGTTGCTATCTGTAACTTTTGTATGGTTTCTATATCACTTTTATAGTGCAGCTTACCTCTGCCACAACCATCTACCATGATGCTCTGCTTCACTACATGCCCAGAACATAGGTGGATCCAGCTAACTATGCACTAAAATTAAAATATACACTGTCCTCCTTCAAGTTGATTTTCTGTGTTATTTTGTCATAGACAGAGAAAACTAACACAGAAAGTGTTGTTGAAAACTGTTCAATTTGGGAAGAACATGGCAGAGAGATAGCAGCAGCCTCTGAGGCTCTCTGAGAAACTGCACTTGAAATCTAGGAATGGTGCCAGGCAGGAAGTCCCAGGCAAAGTGGGATATTCTTTGCTGACCCAGGAACAAACTAAATTAAGAGAAACTTTCTGGAAATGCAATCCTGGTGATACAGCAGGCACAGATAAGGTCTCAGCATGGAAGCCGGACACACGCCACTGGAAACTGTGATTTGAATTACCTGCAGCTGCTGTTGCTTCCTGGTCAGCACATCAGGGAGAGAGGCACTAAAGCTCTGAGAGTGGAAAGCATTGAAAGGAGTTCAGAGCAGGACTGGCCAGATGCCCTGCATCAACCCATGGTGAGTGAGCCAACTGCGACCCTTCCATAGAGAAGGAGGCTTCAGCAGAGGACATACTCAGACCAGGCAGACTACCCAGAAGGAGAAGCTGCAGTGACTTCAGTCACATATCCCCCTCTCAAGTGGGATTGGTGGGGAGTGCCTGGCCTGTGAGACACTGCTGGCTGAGACCCAATAGGCTAGCTCAACCCAGGTCCCAGTGCCTAGAGGTGCACCCTAGCAGTGAAGCCTTCAGTAGGCTGACCTGGAGGGGTGGGCCCACCATAGACTACCCAGGTCTGTGTTTCCCTGGTGCTGCTGCGGTGGGCAGGAACATCTAGCCGGTGCAATTCAAACAGACAGTGGCAAACAGGGAAGGAAGCTGGGCCTCCTGTACATGCTTAAATATAAGGAACAAAGAATATGGGAAGAGGGAGCAACAAGAAAGGGTCTTCGGCCCCCAATCCTGAGAAACATGCAATAGCAGACACGGCACCAATAGACATAAAGCGCTATCTCCAGAGCCTCATAGACGAGTTCAGAAATGAAATTATTACTGACCTGAAGCAAGACATAAGAAGAATAGTTAGAGAAATGCTAAGCACCACCCAAGAAAAAACAGACGGTGGAATGGAAGAACAGAAAAAAGGGGGAGAATTGTTTCATGGAAAAGATAGAGAAAACATAGAATACGTAAAGCAGGTTCAAAGAAAATACCAGGAAACTAAAACATTGTATCAAAAACTGGAAAACAGCTTGAAAGAAACTAAGGACAGATTATCTGAACTGGAGGGCAGAATTGTAATATGGGAGCATGAAATGAAAAACTTCTTAAAAATAACAAAAAAATAAACAGCAACAATACAAAAACTAGAAGATGGTAACAGGATCTATAACTTAAGAATTAAGAACATAAGAGAAGAAGTGGGGATACAAACAAATGGACTACAAAAGCTATTCACAGAAATAATCGAAGAGAATTTCCCTGATTTGGCAAATGGTAAAGATACTCAGGTATATGAGGCATACAGGACCCCAACAACCTACAATCCAAACAGAGCTACACCCAGGCATATAATAATCAAAATTCCAGAAATCCAATATAAGAACAGACTATTAAAAGCTGTCAGAGATAAGAAACAGATCACTTACAAGGGAACACCCATCAGAATTACAACAGACTTCTCAGCACAAACCATCAAATCACGAAGAGCATGGGGGGGAAATAATTCAAGCTTTGAAAGATAATAACCTCCAGCCAAGATTGATATATCCTGCACAACTTTCCCTAGAAATTGATGGAAAAACAAGGTGCTTCCAAGATAAAGAGGAACTAGGGAAATTTGCAACCACTAATTCAACTCTACAGAGAATACTGCAGGATAGTCTAAAAAAGGAAAATACCAAGATGCCAGAAATAGTGGCAGAGAGGCCACAATGAATGGAGCAGGAATCAAAATGGAGAAGACAAACTGACAACAAACGACAGAAAAAGAGCTCAACAGAAATGAGGCAGAGAAGATCGGAAGGTAGGAACAGAAATTTTGGAGAAACCAAGATGTCATAATAGCTAGTGCTGATTCAGTATCATCTTGTTTAGAAGTCCCATCAAACATGTATTTTTCTGTCTCCATTGGCCTTAAAAGGTTGTATCTTAGTGGATTTTATTATATATGATAATATAAACAAAAACTTTTATAGACAAGGAGTTCATATAGAAACCATTGTTCATCTTCTGTCAATTAGTTCTAAATACCTTGTAATAATGTCATCCTCTTGAATGGTTTTATAGTGTCTTGATATGTTTGGTGCTACAGTATAAGAAGTTATACTCAAAGATTTCAAGGAAAGAGACACTATGGTAACTACTTCTATGTCAGGATATCTTGTGGTGAAACACTATTTTGCTTAAATGGTTATGATTTGATCTGCGCTGTTCTGTTGTTATGCCCTCTTTCATCTCAATCCCCACTTTTTAAAATTATTTACTTTTTTCTTTTTATTTTTTTAATTAAGGGAAAAATAAATAAAAATAGCAGGATACATTATACTAACCTACTTTGATTTCCTATTAATTTGATTTGAAATCCTGTATTGCCCTCACCATCTTGTTTTGACTGATTTTCCTCTATTCTGCTTTGCTTGATAGTACCAACTTTAAAAATATAGTCATAACTGTGAAAACAATAAGAATCATTATGACGCTCATGCTGGTTGACTATTTTCTTTTAAAATCCTGTAATTTCTCCAATGCTTTGGTTTTATTCTTTACTCTTTAGTTCAATTTTATTATAACTGTCAATTCTTCTTAAAATAGCAAAAGGCAGTATGGTAACCATTGTTGATCACCTTATATTTTGTTTTTACATTATCTATTATGTCCATCCTTTTGATTTGACTGACTCTGTTCGGATATGTTGCATTTGGTTTTACTCTCTCCAAAAAAATAATAAGAACTATGGGAGTAATAAAACCCAAAATGTGTAATTGTCATTGTACAAAAGAAAAGAAATGAAAGTGCTCTAAAGGTTATAACTGCATACATGTTTGAGTGTGTAAGATAGATAAACATATTACTGAATGTTTTTTGGATCATTGAACAAAACTGTTTGCACTCTCACTGTTTGAAAGTCCACTTTATATGCTTCAAATTTGTAACTTGAACAACTATTTCTAAGATGAGAATACGTAATCTATTAACTAGTGATTTCTTACTGTTTATTTTTTAAATTTTGTATTACTTGTACCCTTTTTCTGTTTTTTTCTTATTCTCCTTAAATAAAAAAAAAGAAAAAAAAAAAACTGTTCACTTCATCCTTTTTACTTCTGAGAGTTCCCAAAGGAGTGCCTCATATAAAAGAATCAAATGTCTGCAGAGTTAATTAATATGGAAATACAAACTTATTGGTATTTCAAAAAGAAGTCCAAATTGCTATTGGAAAGAAGAAAAAAGGAAGTGCATTTCTACTTGTTTCAGCCTTTCTGATCTCCCCAACAAAGTCATCAACCAGCATTCTGAGAAAGTTGCTATAGAATTACCAACATTCTGAGAATGTATGTAATATATCAGGTACATAGTGTTTACCCATATAATACATTTTAATTTCAAATTCATTATATGATTGAGTTGAGATATCTCTGATGATGAACAGAGTTTGTTTAAATCCTGAAAACATATTGTAATACTAGAGATATGCACTAGATTTAGATTATAAATTATCAGATTTTTCTCTTCATTTTGTGTAAAGTGAGAAAAAGAGAGATTTGCTATCTTTACTGTATTAAACAAAGCATAGTAAAATTTATTCTTGATTATTGATGCATTTTGGATAACAATCAAATGAATTTATTTTAAAATCAGCAAAAATAGGAGATTAAAATAGAATGCAAGTACAAAAAATACAGATAAATTTGCAAAATAACGTCTTTAAAAATAGAGATTTATAACAAAGTGCACCCATTAGAAAGGATTAATGACAAAGCACCACCAATTTTCACTTTATTAAATATCAGTTTACATATATAAAAGTTCTTAAATAGTACTTCAAAGAACATATTTTAGACTATCTATATTCAATATTTAAATGTTAATATGATTCTGAATTAACCATAATATTTAATGCTTCATATAAAGCATTGTCAACTAAGAATAAGTAATGTCTTGTCGACAAGAAATAAGTAAAAAATAAAATGCAACACAATTTAATAATCCTGCTCTTGTGTATTTTGTAGAGGTATCTTCACTTGTTTGCTAATTGTCAGTATCAATCTTACATATAAAGCTGTTAAGATTCCTAAAACACTGCTTCTTGCTTAGGTTTTCAAAGTGCAATAGCTTTCCCAAGTACCATATCTTCCAAAATATGTGCTTCATTTTGCTATTTCAGTGTTATCTTTAAAATGGGACCATGTCAGAATCCTTAAGCATCAAAGAAGGAGAAGGATGTAGCTCAGTGGTACAGTGCCTGCCTGACAAGCATGAGGGCCTGAGTTTGATCACATGTACAAAAAAGTCATAGAAACATAATGCCAAGCTTTAAAGTTAAAAGAATGGAAGGTAGAGTGAAGCTTTAAAATTTCCTCTTTTTATCCTGCTCAGTATAAAAATGACTGTTAAAGAATATTCAAGTCTGTATTATTGTTATGCAAAAAATGAGCAGATCTAACAATTTTATTAAAAGACTAATTTAAAGAGTTGCTTGATATTATTTCAAAATTATAAGGCTATTTCTTATTTTACACTTTTCAACTCTTGTGATATTAAAAAATTATCTAACGCTAAAAAACTTCATAAAGACATTATTAGACACCAGAAATGAAAGTTACTAGAACACTAACTTTAGTATTTTGTGGTTGTGCACAGACATAAAAATTAGTCTTTCCTACCATATGCATGTTTTTCTTTTCAGAAGCTTTGAGAATTATTATGGGTGCATTACATTTAATCCATTCTTTTTGCTGGACTCAGTTGTGGACAAAGGAATGTTTTCATTTTGTATTGTTTTGTTTTATGTGTGTATTTTTGATAGGCATTAAATGAGGTTCCTAGAATCTTTGTTTAATTTTTTCAATATCTCACTTGAAAAAGAAAATCATAAGTGTAAGGAGATTTTAAACTCAAATACATAACACCTGTCAATATGTGCAATTATTTCACACATCAGAAGTGACATTTCTTTAAGTTAGATGTCATAATTCTCCTTTTATATTTCCATTTGAAAACTTTAAATAAGTGCTTGAGTTGGTGATGCTATGCTTTAAAAATTGAGTTTTAATTTTTTGGACTACTTAAAGGGTAAAAATAAGCATCAGAAGCAAGAGAATCAGAGGCAAAGCAGTGACAGGAAATTCCTTCCCTAGTACCATTAACATCCTCACAGAGGCAAACTAATAAAGCAGAAACAAAAAAAAGAGAGTTTAAAAAGACCCTTTGGAAGAAACTATGTCCTTCCTATAAACTGCACAAGCCATGAAGAGACAAGGCAGTTCATTCCTCCTGTGAGTTGGAAGAAGCAATTCAGTGTCTGTGAGGAGTACAACAAGAAGCCAATTTGCTCTTCCCATAAGCCATGCAAGCTATGCAAGACCCAGGAAGAGAGAAGCCAGTTTGCCTTTCTCATAGCCTGCATAAGTCATGTGGGGCCCCTGAAGAGAGAAGTCAATCTGCCCCTCCCTGGAATCAGTAGAAGCCATGCTGGTGATGGGAGAAGGATAATACATAGCCAATTTTCCCTTCCCATAAGCCCCACAAGCAATGTGGTGTCCAGAAAGAGAGAAGCCAGTTCATCCTTCCTGTGAGTCAACGGAAGCCATGCTGGGTCTCAAAGGTGTACAACAAGAAGCCAATTTTCTCTTTCCATAAACTGCACAAGCCATTCAGGACACAGGAAGAGAGAAGTCTGTTCGTCCCTCCCATGACAAAAACGTGACACGTGAAATAAGAATCAAGAACCCTTCTTCCCCCAATAAGCTAGTGCCTGGTTCAGAGGACAGACTGAGTCGGCAGAAACTGAGGTGCAAAAATAACTAAATGCTTTTATTTGATTTTACATGCCTAAGACCAGTAGTCAGAGCTTCTATTAGGAGGATAACAATATGCAATAAAGCAAATACAGGAGATTTCTTTCTGTCTTCTTTTTGAAATCCAGTATTATTCTCACTGTTTAGTTTTGTTCTGATTTATTGTTTTGTTTTATCTAATGTTCTCTTTCAATTGGTTTTATTCTGTTTTGTTTTATTTGATTTTACAAGGTCTGAAGGTATGGACAACTATTGTGAAGATAACAAGAGATATTATGGTAGCCATTGTAAATTACCTATTATCCTGTTTTGAAGTTTCATACCACATTCACTGATTTGTTTGGATTGAATTCATTCTGTTTTACTATACTAGATTTTATTCTCTTTAAAATAAAACTAAAAAAGTTTTAAAAAAAGATAATTTGGCTAACTTTAAGAAGAAAATTTCTTCACGCTAGGATAGTTGTAGGAAGGCAAAGATTGTCTTCTGGTGGTTATCATGTCTGGATGTGATGTTCAGAAATGTTAAATCTGTGATATCAACTGTCTGAAGATGAAACCAAATTGTGAAGAGGAAGAAAGTAAAAACTGCAGAGAGGTATAAGATCAATCCAGTTGTACCTGGACTGTTATCCACCTTAAATTCTGATATGCAATATTACAACCACTGTCCGATTCCTATTGTCTTGTTTGGTAAACCTATAATGTTATTTTATTTGGTTTCTTGTTGTTTGTTTGTTTGTATTGCTTTTGTTTTCTTTTTCTGTATCTTTTTTGTGTTAAATAAAAAAATAAGAGGATGAATTTTATTAGTTTTTTGTTCATCTATAGCCCTTGTGATTTTTAATGTGCTACTGAGACATCTGTTAATCCTTAACTCTAGTTGTGGACTAGTCTATATCCTTTTTTGTTTTGTATATTTTTAGGCTAGTTCTAGGTATTTGAATTTTATTCAAATCTTCTTCGCACTGTGAGTTACTTGATAGTATATTATTTGAATTTTTACTCTATGTTTTTACTGTGAGAATAAGGTTGAATGCATTTATTAAAAAGAATATTCGACTTTGCAAAAAATAATCTGATATTCCTTAACAGCAGTATCTTATCCACCAAATTAAACACTGTGTGGGTATTTTTTACAGAAAAAGTCACCTAAATCCATTTGATCACTTTCAAATTTTATGCTTTTTATTTTGAAAATTCTGTTTATGTGTCTATGACATACAGAGAAAGTCCACATAAACAAATAGATTTGAAATGTGAATCTGTGGTATGATTAAGGCAACTCTTAAAATGTGAACAATGTTTACTCTTGATTGCTTGGTAACAACAAAATATTTTTGGTTTCATTTATTTGTGAAATGATAGTTAAATCATTATGGGTAGAATTCATTAAGATAATCTACTTATATTGCAAGTGTGTTTGGTTTCCTTGGAAAAAGAAGTTGTTGGACAGTCAATTCTTTCAGTACTTCATAGGAGGTTTACTTAGTTTCTCTGGAGAACAGATAGAAATAGAATTGGGGAACCATTCAACCATAAAACCCATATGCTGTAAAATGGAATGTATGATACAAGAGCCAAGTAGAGTTACGTTATAGGAATAACTGTTTTAACATCTGATATAGATAAGAAATAAAATAATTAATTTGTTTCTTTCCTAACTCATGGCTGTGATTATTTAGGGCTCCTGCCTCACTCTATTTGTGAAAGTGGTGGATGTCAAATTGGTCTCTCCATTTGCTAAGGAAAAAGACCACACTGTATTTTCCTTGTAATCACTACAGATTGATTTAGACAGATGCGTCCATAGAGCATGCTGCAGAAGAAGTCACTGCCTTTACCTTTTCTTTGAACAAAATGCAAAGGCAAAATTTGTAGTCATTCCAGCTCTGTTCAAAGCAAAGGCTCAGAGGAACAAGGGAAGCATGTCGCCAAAACAGTGGGAAGAGACACAGAAAGCATGAATTTCAAGGTTTGATTTTCCTCCATTGAAGCTGCAGTAGGAAATGCTATTATCTTCTCTTTGGTGATTTAACTTAGCCAAGAAACAACATGTTATAAGCTTGATAGCCTCCCATAGCATCCCACTCACTCCTATGCTACAGGAAAAGAAGGAAAATAAAGAATTTTCAAGGATGAGGGACATAGTTTTCCTCAAAAAAATCTAAATATATGAGTGGATTCCTCAAAGAGTTTATAAATATTCAAAATTCTTCAGTTAATTCTAGAAACATTTTAGAATTGTAACAGACAAGTGTGCCAAAAAATATCATTTAAAAAGCATATAATTTTCTTTACAGAACCACATGTCTTACTCCATGACACATTCTTTAGTTTTGAAACAAAATTTTCAGAGTGACAGGCAAAATAGGGGCAAGCAAATTCTAGTAGTGATTGCCCTCAAGAAAAAAACAAATCCCCACATTTGTTCAGTTCCCCATTATGAAGTCATTTTTCTCACCCCAGTAGGTGTCAAATTCTTGGCCTACTGGTAGTAGAAAATTATGCCTCTGGTAACTGGAAATTATCTGACTTTCAAAAATGAGATTTTTAGCATTCCCATTAGGGCTTTCAGGTTAGCTTATTAAGACTCAATGGGCAGCTGAAAAAGATTACATGTCCCTGATTAGAAGAGAAATAAACTTAATGGTAAGACAAGCTGGCTGGCTACATTCTTTCACCTACCTGTTAAAATATATTCTAAAATCCTACTTGAGGATTTAACTCCATGGGGAGCTTGTTTTTTAAGACTTGGCTGATTTACACTTTGACTTGAAAATTTGGCTCAGGCAAGTATTTAGTAACTGTGTGGGATTAGGAAGGTGTACAGGGAATGACGCTGTAAAATATTGTCCTGTTTTATCCTCCTCCCAAGATCACCAACATTTCCAGCCAGCATTTTATAAAATCTTCAGTCTGCAGAGAGTAGTTATATGTATGTATAAAGAATATAAGGGGGTGGATCTGATGGTTAAGACCTCACAGGTTATCAGGAGAATTTCTGTATTTGACTCCTGGAGGACTTATGCCCTAGGTTTGTCTTCTTTTTTCCTTTTTAAAGTTACACACATTAGTGGATGTGACCTGAGGCAAACTATTAACAGCTTTCCTAGCCTCTTCATTTTATCTTTTTCTTCTTTAAAAAATCCTCCTCCTGTACACTATACTCAGGCACTTCTTATCACTCTACCTTTCTTTATAAAACCAATGAAAACTTGTCATCAAAAAGATTTTATAATTTTAGTGAATGTGTGCCTTAAGCTTCATTGTTTAATTGTGGAATAAATTATCTTATTAAAGGCATTTCATTCCTGAGCTAGTGTAAAGGAAAATTTTCTTTAATGGAAATTTAGAAATCAGAGCATATAGTCACTAATTCTGATGCTTTGCTCTATGGGTTTCACCTTCAACTTGCTAAAAAGTATCAAGGGTGCACACAATCAGATTTCTATATGGTATGAGTACTATGCAGGACTACACTATGGTTGAGCTAGTTACTTCAGACTAATATTTCCAATGATCATTTTTTGTACAGAGGGCTCCAATGAACTTTGTTATGACTGAAGCATTGTGGTACAATTTACTGTATTGCTAATAAATGGTGAACCATATTTAAAGGATGCAATTTTCAAGGAATTGAGAAAGAACACCAGAGTTGTTGTTATAGATCATAGCCACAAAAAGTTTACAATATAGTTAGAAAGTAAAACACAGCATCCATGAAATGAATAATTACATATCCACAAATCAACATATAAAAATGTTTTAACTTTATAGGAGAAGTCACAATGGACTTCAGAAATATACACCAGAAAGGTGTGGTAGGCTAAGAAGAAGGTACTAGTTGTTAGTAAGATTACAATTGGGAGAGGTAAAGTAGAGGCATTCTAGGTAAGAGGAGCAAGGCATATTTGAAATAATGTATGAGTAAGAGTTGTGCAACAGGATACAAAGTGAAATACAAGGACACATATGTTTGCCTAGGCAGAAATACAGATTAAAGATGCATTAAAAACTACACACAGGAATTTAACTTTGATACAGGAAGGCACAGGGTGTTGTATATTTTCTGGTAAGATGAGATATTTAATAATGACATAAAATTGCAAAAAGTAATCTGTGTTTGGCCTCTTACTGTATGACCTTCAGGGGATCACAAAACTTTTCATCTGCATTTTTCATGTACAAATAGACATAGAGTTCTGGGAAGATTTGAGAATTAATGAGAAATATATAACACCATCACCTCCAGTTCCTTTTTCTTTTTCTTCAGCCTCATATTAAAATATTTCTGTTATTATATCATTATTGTTGATTTAGAAAATTAAGGTGACTATGGATTCCACTACAGGTGGGAATTATTTTATCTCTGCATTTCTGAGTGGATTCTGGGACTAATTTGAGCAATAGAGTATCACAGACTTTATCCTGTGTCAATTTGTAGATCTATATCTTTTTTTTTCTCTTAGAATGCTTATATACTATAAGAGTCCAATCATCATAAACATAAGCCTCATGGAGAGGCCACATGATATTTTCAATAAGAGTATCAACGTATTTTCAGCTGACAATTATTAACAACCTCCAATAATGTTGAATGATATATTTGGCCATGAAGGTTTCTCAAGCCTTCAGATGGTTTCAGCCCTGGCATCTATCTGACAAACACATGTTGTAACAGAAAATGACCCACTCAGTGAATATACTTTAGATTCTTAGTTGCCAAGTAAAATTTATTGTTCCAATTCAGGTTCTTCTGTCTCTTCAAAAATGCTGAATACTGTGATGCATAGCTAGTCACTATGATGCACATTGTAAAAACTGATCCCCAGTTAACAAGACATTCTACCACTGTACTTCCTCCTTGCTTATCACATAAAGTGATAGACTAGACTACCAGAGATCAGACTCTGATATTTTGTTAATGATCATGGTTAGTGCCTGTCAATGTGAATAAATCTGACTTCTGGGTGTCACTCTGGTGTTTTTGCTTGTGGTTGCATCTGGTATGTAGGCAGGTGATCACTGGTGATCATCCTTGCAAAGAGAGCAAAGACCTCTCCATGTCCTTATAAGAAGGCATGTCCTCAAGATTTTTAGAGTCCTCTTGGGGATCTAGAGAAGGATTCCTTGTTTCCCACTCAAGTGGCTCACATCAGACACCAAAGGGAGGAGTATGCTATCTGTATATCTGTCTTCCTGTCTTGTAAGACCCTAAGGTGCAGTCCAGTTAGTTTGTTTGTCAGTCCTGTTCAGCTCAAGAAGGGAAACCTGATCAACTCTTGTGACTAAAGATGACCCTTGAGGGAAGGGGATTGGAATGTTTAACTTCTGAGTGTCTACTGAAGGAATGCATGAGTGAGTGGAGCAGAAAGCATAAACATTAGGCTGCTCCATATGTGCACCAAGACTGGGAAACATTGGTTATGGTGACTGATTGGACCCCCATTTGCCATTCCATAATCATTGACATATGGCATAAGAGAGCTTCAAACTCTCCTTACCAAGATTGCATTTAAGTTCCCACAAAGAGCAAAGCCTGACATGCATCTCAATGGTCTCCCTCTGAAGGGCATCTACCATTTTTCTGTTTTGGAATTGTTCAAGGGTACACAATACACACATAGAGAATCAGAGATGGGAAACAATTTATTAAAACCACAGTCCCAAACCTCATGAAAAAGGGATTTTATAGAGTTAAAATTGAAGCCAAACCACACTCCAAACCTCAAAAAAACTTTAAAAAAAAAGAAAAAGAAAATGAGGCCCATTCTTTCTGAAAATTCTACCTTGACATCCACCTTGGCTGCCACAGTTTTGACCAACTTTTAAAGCTTCACTTCTCACTCCCAAATCATCTACATCCAATAAATCAATTGAACCAGTTCCAGCTAGCCATTGCATGTATTCAGACATAGAGGCCCTTCCTCCAAACCTTCTACTTCACAGGAATGCCTATCCTAGTCAGATGGTGTCGTCCAATGCCCAATCAAAATGACTGCCAAAAATTTAATCTGAATTCTAGATTTTGTCTTAGGAAAAATTGGACTGTCAGTCCTGACAAATGAGCTGCACCCTGTTGTGTCTGAATAGATAGGACAGACTGAGCTATCAAGTTAGACCCCTAAAAACCAATGGTCATTGAAAATTCAGGGCAAACCTGTGATTTTCCTTGTAGACAAGAGAACAGAGGTCTCTGCCTTCAAATGTTCTCCATGTCAAAAAGTTACCATTAACAAGGCAACTAGAACTGTTGACTCTCATCCTTTCTGCCAGTACAAACTTGCAGTCTGAAAGGACATCTCACCAAACATGACTCTTACACCAAGTCAGTCAGCCTCCTTGTTTACCCTTGCCTCAAGAGGAAGTTGATGCCTGCATCAGCCTGAGAGAGATAACTACAATCCTGAAGTTGGAAATATTTTCCTCCCAGAGATATGGCCTCCAGGTTTGACCATCAACTATGCCACGTCACCAAGATGTCCATTGCTGTCAGATACCACATGAAACACAAACAAGCATCCAGCCACACATCAGCCTGATATACTATTAATCACCTTGGGCAAGCTCTCCATGCAATCAGCAATGCAGCCATCACCTTGCACTCTATGTTTCCTAACCCATATATTCTTTTTGGACTGTTCAAGATTTAAAAAATGCCTTCCTCCACTTGCAAGTTGATCCTATAAGCCTCTTAAACTAAGGAAATCCAGAGAAAAAAGACCAGTTCACTTGGATCCAATTGCCTTAAGGAGTTAAAAACTGTCCTGCTATTTTGGGGAGGCTCTGATAACAGATTTGGCCAAGCCACCAGCACCTTTTCTCCAGAACAGCCTGCTTCTCTGTCCTTTCAACTCCATAAATCTGTCACTGTCCTCTAGGCCCTGAAATTGGACTAGTAACCTGTACAGCTGCTCTATGACTCACTCTGAAAGTACACTGCACTCAAAGCTCTGTGACAGTCACTCTGGATCTTGACCAGTTCATGCATGGATGAAGTCTGAGGACATCAATCACAGAATTACTCTATACCTACTTCCCTTGGTTTTTGTGCCTTTTCAAGTAATATGCGCCACAAAGATTTACCAAGGAAACTAAAAATGGATGGAATATAACACAAAATCCCCTAAGCAATATATTTCAGTTTCTTATTTGCCAAGGTAATAGATTGTATAAGTTCCGGTTCATTCTGTGCGCTAAAAATTGTTGATCACTGTGTTACATAGCTGGTCACTATGATACACATTGTATCAACCAATCCTCAGTTGATAAGCCATTCTGCCTCTGTACTTTCTGCTTGCTCATCCCATATAAGCCCTAAATGACCAGAAACCAGAACCTGATATCTTTGGAGTTATCCCTAACAGTGACAATCAATGTAAATAAATCTGTTTCCAATTTCTGGGTGTCATTTTGGTGTTTCTGCTTGACATTGCAATGCAAAGTCTAAAGTGAAGACTACTCAGCTACACCAAATTAACTCACAGATCATTGATGAAAAAATTTCTCTTTATCTGTGTTTTCAGTTACTCCCAGTCAACAGTGGCCTAAAAGTACAATATAGTAGTAGTACAATAAAATACATTGTGAGACCAGATTAATATAAATTTTTATAACATATTGTTTCATTTTTTTTCTAATTTATTACTAGTGTTACTGATTTCTTTTTTGTTTTTATCTCTACCAGGGATCGAACTCATGAAGGCGTGCTTGCAAGGCAGGTGCTTATGCCGCTGAGCTAAATCCCCAGCCCTTCTGTTGTTGATTTCTTACTGGACTTGGATTACAAATTAAACTTCCTTGTAAATATGTATGTATGTATATATAAGAGACAACAATACATATTATATAAGGCTCAGTGTTATTTATAATTTCAGGCACCCAGGAGGGACCTAGAGTACACAGGGGCACTATATTTATGTGATCAACAGGGATATTATATATCTTTATTTCAGAATGTTTTGAGATGGTTTATTATACAACAGTTGATAATGCTAAATGGCATTTGTTTTTATTAATATTAAGTAGAAAAGACTGGATTCCAGGTATGGAAACGATAAAGACCTTGTTTTAGAAATCAGTATTGAAAATCAGGGGTATTTCTTTCATTAACCATTCATTCATTCACTCTCTTGATAAATATTTATTGAGCAGTAACATTCATAATAGCAGGTTTGCATGCTATGGGTGTTATAAATATTATTTGGTTATGGAATTATCCATTCATTAATGATAGATGTATTCAAAATATTTAAATATACTACAGGCCAGAACATGCATGAAAATGGAACTATTCATTAGACTTATATGGAAGATTGGTAATTTCAGTATACATGCTTCCTTGAAAAGAAAATAAATGGCAAGGAGTAATCAAATAAACACTTTCTTCAAACAAAACAAATAGTGGAATTGGGCAAGTAATCTGGTAATTTAAGTTCAGCTTTGAATCAGAATCCTAGCTTCAGTGCAGGTCCAAGTAATATCCAATGAGCACTCTGTCACCAAACTATACACCTTGGTCCCATCCTCATCATTTATTTTGTACTATTATAATATTGAAGAAATGATACTTCTAGAACCATATGCAACACATAGTAAAATACTTCTATATGAAACATCTTCAAGTTAGAAGTAAGTGAAGCAATATAAAAATCACTGAATACAACAGTGTTGTAGTAGTATGGAGGGAATTTTCCAAATCAAAGCAAATGTGATAAATATTCAAATTGTGAGACAACTGCTACTTAGTACTAGACCACTAGGTGGCATGATGGTTAAATATTGAGATACTAAAACCAGTTAGCTAAGAGATTCAAATTATTTTCTTAATGCTTCAGGCAGGATAGGCATTATTAAAACAATAGAACAATGCAGCGTTCCACTTTCAAAAATCAGTAGTTTGTGAAAGTATACTTCTTTTGCCATTATTGCTTAAAGAGTATTGAAAGACAGAAACTAAAGAGTACACATTTATCTAATAGTCCAAGATATGAGACAAGTTATTTTTTGGTAGTTAGACCAAAAATAACGGAAGTAACAGATCTCAATCTAAATATAGTAATGTTGCACTTTGCATTTGTCAAAGGTGTTCTATAGGTAGATAGATCCATCTATCTATATATTGATGCTCACAAAATGTCCCTATTACAGAAAGGGAACATGGCAGAGGTATTCGGTGATTTGAGTGATTTACACATTATAGAGACAGTAAGGTGGTATTACATAAATTAAAGCAATGTCTTCTGTCCATTGGAAGACTCTCACAAACTACAATAAGCTATTTACTAGATAGAAAATTAATAAAGATATAATTTTTTAATAAAAGCACATGCTATTATCCACCATTTACAAAGGAGACTAAATTTACCTCACACTTATGGGTGAAAAAAACTATGCAAAATAAAGTTCATTATCCCTTCAAAATGTTTTCCTAATTACTTTGTGGTTCTGTTAAGACAAGACAATGTATGGTGTTGGAAAACATAGACTTTGAAAACAGACTGATGTGTAGGCAAAGTAAGCAGAAGGGGTTGAATAGGTGAAATTTGAAGTATTGGGGCAAAATTAATGACAGGAATTTTTAAAAATAGATTACATCATTAATGAAGTTCACCTAAAGGCAACAGAGATTCATTGATTATTTTTGTGGCCTTGAGAGAACATGTAAGAGTGAAAGTGGAAGATTCAAGTTTTCAAGAAAATAAACAAATGAATTCAAGTAGGTATCTAGATATGAAGCAGTAAAATAGAGTCTTGCATACTGTGATGGAATCGAAGTAAGCACCTGGCTATAAGATGTGAGGCAAACACCCATCACTACAAGTGGAAATAACATCTTTGAACTTCTCAAATCAGAATACCTGGAAAAAGGCCTGGAACTGTTAATACTACATGATGAATTTTTGCATGTGTTAAGATACTGAGGCCTCAGATGCAACCTAAGAGATTCATTTATCATTCAAATTAAATCATCTTTGATAATGCATGAGGAATTTATTTTATTATACTGATATACATATACAAACATTCTATATAAATCTGTATTTAAGAGAAGGACAAGATAGCTTAATAAAGGTGCCTAAGATTTATTCCCACAAAAAGACTCTAAGCCACAGGTGTATAGCTGTTTACTGAGGTGAGAGACTAAATGATAATACTGAAATTCAATAGTATAAAAATAGATAACTTGCAAGATCCAGAGATCTTGGATATTAGCACAGCAAGAGAAGCACATTATCTCATCACACACATTTCTTGCTTCACAGCCAAGAGAGAAGGAGTGTCTCTTTCCTAATGGTAAAGGGGAAAGTTACAATTCTAGCAAATTCTCTTGGCAAAGATATTGACAACACGCTATTGCAATCTTTTATGCCTCTTGCAGGTCTCATAGCCTAAATAGATACAAGTACTGAAAGATACACAGTATGATTTTGGAAAAGAAATTCAATTTATCTTCCAGAAAACCTCTACATATATCCAAGAACCAACTTGAGATTTATTGTATATATTTTGACTAATTTATTGGATCACAAACCTCAACATATTATTATCTCTGGGACTTCCTTGGTGTTCTTTTGTACTGACTCAGTGAGTACAGGCCTCACAAATCAGTTTTAGCAAGGCACAGTGACTCTGAGGTAAACCGGCTTAGACTGTTGCATGTGAAGAATGGGTACAATGTGACAAGAAGCAGAAGATGCCCACCTAAAGAAATGCAGGCTAAGGGAACCTGTCATCTGAAACCAGGGGTGTAGCCAGTTGTATGTGATTTCATCAGGATATAAGGATTGTGAGTGGGATTATAGCCACACTTTTACCAGTGTAATGCATGGGCACTTACTTAATGATATCAATGTTGAAAAAGAAATCTGAGATTTCACTGCCACCTGGCCCCTGAGGCATGCTATGACAGTTTTGAGCAAACATACCATAATTCTTGCTATTGCTTCATCTTTGAGAGGCACACCTTATCAATGTCCATAGAGGAATGTTGTTTGGTGCCAGACAAGTCCTGCTTTCCCTTGTTCCCTGAGTATCATAGCTGAGAGGGATTTTGTCTGGTTTCAGCTGCAACTTTCTAATGCTATATCCCTGGTATGCATTACAAATACAATAATCAAACGGAGAAATTCCTGGTCAGTTTTATATCCTTAATCCCACACAATTAGGAGGAATCTGAGTTTCTGCTTTTGTCTAGGCCTGCCAACAGTATCAACAGAGAATACCACAACTTTTACTCTACGGCAACTACACAGATCCATTGCATGTGGTTACCCCCACATTGTGTAATTGCTGATGACAAGACTGGATGCTAATGTCACTAATTTTTGCCCGTGTCTATACCCATGAAACACGTGGTACTATACAAATGCCAGCTAACATCAATAGTGCTTCAAAAAATTTCATCACCATCATCACCTGATAGGCACCACTACTTTTATTATAGGAGTAAACATTCAGGATATACCTCACACAAACTGTGGTATACATCACAACTGATTGAAGTGCTGGGATGTCATCACTAATGAGTAAACCAGAGTACATGGATCTCTCCAAAATGGTACTTACTGTTCCCAAATTTACTAATCATAGACAAGGAAACCACAAGAAATTTATCCTATGATACCTTTCTAAAAATAAAATGCATAACCCAGGAGAAATTTGATTACTTTGTAAATCATCCCATAAAAGAAATAGAAATAATCTTTCCATCAGAAACACAAATATCATCATAGGAATATACAAAATATGCAAAATCAACATAATATTTGTATTTATTTGGCAATAAAGTCCAAAGATATTGAATGGCATATGTCCAAAGGAAATGAAATGATTCCACTAAAGAGATATCTATTTGAATGCTCATGTTTATTATAATACTGTTCACAATGGTTAAGATATGGAAGCAGCCTAGGTACCCATCCACAAATAAGTGGATTATGGGTATGTGGTATGAATCTCAGCCATGAAGCAAAAGGAAACACTATCACTTACAGCAAAATGGAGTGAATTTGAATATATCGTGTCATCTATGTTGAAACAAACACGAAGCTGTGACCTGAAAGTTGAAGAACTAGTAGGGAAAGTGAAGGGGAAGGTTCAGGGGAAGCTTCAGGGGAAGGTTTGGGAAAAATGGGAGGTAGCAGGGTTCATTGAAATAGCCAATGCCTGATGTATACATATATGAAAATATCATAATGAATTTCATTAATTTATACAATTAGTATGTATTAAAATTATAGGGATAAAATTTATGTGTTAAAATAAGTCAATGTTGGGGCCAGGGATTTAGCTCAGTGGTGTAAGCACCTGCCTGGCAAGCACAAGGTCATGAGTTTGATCCTGGATATCAAAAAATAAATAACTAAATAAATCTATGTTATAAAGATAAACTCTTAGAAAATAGTATACATCAAAATTTAGGGTTGTGGGCAAATCTCAATGAAAGAGTTCTTGTCTAGCATGTGTAAGGCCCTAGGTTTTATCTGTAGCATTGAAAAAAAAGGAAAAAAAGTACTGGTAGATTTTAAATTATGTACTGATAAATGAACTCTAAAGGTAGGATAAGTTAGTTAATTATTCAAGATATTTAGCTCTAAATTTTTTACTGGTATTTATCTGAAAAATATTTTTAATATAATTTTTTAAATATCCACAATACTGCCTTCAGTCTTCAGAGTTCAAGATATTTTATAGCTAGCAAACTCATTTTTATATTACTCTTCTCTGCTAGATATACTATTAGTTGAAATATCTGTTAAATTCAGAGTAACCACATTTTCATTCCTGGGGACACCATTCGACATCCACAACCCAAGGGGATATCATGGTGGGCAGAGCACAACCTGATAATAGTCATCTAATGAAAATGTAATAGTGGCCAGCTGTGCATGACAGGATCTATGCTGAGAGAATACCCAGTATGCCCACTTGGTAAAACAAATGGCAATGTGTGTCAAAGTGTAACTGAGTGAGTTTTACCCACATTATGCACCAAGTCACATTTTTGTGTATTTATACCATTTTATTACATGTTTTTTTTCCTTGTAGAATTAGCCCAGTTAAGTGTGATGTTTCATGAAGATTTACTTTTCACATTTACAGTTCCAAAATATTGAGAGCTGAAAGTGATTCATTAGGCAAGTCAACTACTGATGGTGATTTAGATCATGTAAACCAAAGAATTTAGCAAGATATGACAGACTGACAAGTACGGAATGAAGGTTTTGATTCAGAAAAGCAAGAAACAGTAATATAAACAAATATTGACTATTCAAATTCCTATAAAATTATCATGTATACCTAAAAGATCAAACATTAGAATTAGGTCAGAAAATGTTCCTCAGTTCTTGGCTGGGGCAAAACTTATCAAATAGAATGCCAACATTGTGATTCAATTATGGAATTGTCTATAATGAGTGATATGGTACAAGATGTTTTGAAGTACACTAATAATGTGATACAAATAAAACATTCTATATTCATCAGTAATAATACTCAAAAATGTATTTATCACAACTTCTCACAATTCGAACTTAAGGTTTCATAAGAGGACATTATCATTATAAACATCAAAATTTAAAGTATTTATTTAGAAGGATAGATGTAGAATTGAATTTTTTAAATCAATAATGATACACAAAAGATTTGGTTTCTTTCAAAATTGTTTCCCAATTTTTTTTTTGTTATTGGGGATCAAAGTCATGACCTTGTACGTGACAGGCAGGCACTTGTGCTGCTGAGCTAAATCCCCAATCCCTTCTTTCAAAACTGCCTGCATTTTGACAAAAAAAGAAAAAATAAATAAATCTGATAATTTCGGTAATATTTGATCATTTTTTGAAAATGTATTTTTGAACTTCGGAACAACTTATTTACCATCTGAATACATGACAATTGACAAACAGCTTGCTTCGTTTCATGGTTGTTGAAGTTTTTGGCAATATAGACCAAATAAACCTTCCAAATATGGTATAAAAATATATGCTCTTGAAGATGCAAAGGCATTTTATACATTGAATTAGAGATTTATTTTGGAATCCCACCACCAGGTCTTTATTCCTGCAGTAATCAACAAGACAACATTGTGAACATACTCGTTACACTTATTTCAAACACGAACTCACAGATCATATTTGATAATTAGAAAACAGGAAGATCTGGGGATTTATCTCAGCAGCATAATTGTCTGCCTTGCAAGCCTAAAGTCCTGAGTTTAATCCCCAGTACCCCCACAAAAAAAAAAAAAAAAAAAAAAAAAAAAAAAAAAAGGAAGAAAACCAGCAAGATGTCTGGTATTTCCTACCAAAGAAGACACAAAAATAAAATACATGTGCTACCAATTTAAGCAGTTCTTTTGCTTGGAACATGCTATTCTCATATGCTCAAACTGTCTTAGGTGTGATAATTGGAGTAAAGATTATTTCTTAGGTAGTTTTATTTGCATTCTCACTATAGTTCACAGAAGAATTGATTTCTGTTGTTTTTTAGATTTAGCAAGCAAGTAAACAATTTATGTAGAAAATGTTTCTGTCTGTTCTAAACACTCAGTAGATATTTGATGTTTAATTTTATTGATATTTCATTTTCCTGAAAGAATACATTGTATAATATAACAAGAACTTCCTGATCAAAGAGGAAGACCAGAGAGGTATCAAGTATGGCCTATTAAACAGGAAAAGAAAGCTACACACATATATTTTCAGTGTAAGTGAGACTTGTGCATGGAACATGCTATTGTCATGTGTGAAGACTACGTTAGATGTGATAATTGATTATTTCTGTGTTAGATTTTTGTTTGTATTTTCATTGCACTTCACCTAAGAGTTTATTTCTGCTGATTATTTTTAAGATCTTGTAAGCAGGATAGAGAGCAAAGATGGTGGATAGATAACAGCAGACTACAGAGGGTCCCTGAGATAGTCAACTCAGAATTCAACATAATACAGGGTGGGGGAGTCCTGAAAGAGGAAGATGAATTCTCTTGCTCTTGAAGAAGCTAAGTTGAAAAGAACCAATCAAACATACAGTCCCGGTGCTATTATTGGAACAGCTAAAATGTACAGTGCTTCCACTGCAGTGCCCAAACTTGTACAGTGGTGACTTACCGAGCCATCTGAAATTCTGCAGCTTTGAATTATTGGAAATGCAGTCACACTAAGGTCGGGGGTTGGCGAGCTGAACAGAGAGCTGAGCTGGTGGGGATCCTGCATCAACCTGTGGTGAGTGATGGGAAAAAACCTTTCCAAAGAGAAAGGAGCTCCAACAGATGACATTCTGGGACTGGACTGGACTGGCAGGAACAAGGAGCAGCAGTGACTTCAGTCAGTTGTTCCCTTCCCGAATGGGATTGGTGGAGTGAGCTTGGCCTGGTCATGTGACCTGGCTGAGACCCAATAGGTTATCCAAAATCAATTCCCTATGGTGGTGGCACACACTAACACAGTGAAGGGCTCAGACGGTTGACTAACACAGAGGGGAGGCAGCGCCCACTAATACAGTGAAGGTCTCCATCAGCTTGACTAATCTGGTTGGGAGGGGCCAACATATGCTGCCCCTGTTTGCAACTTACTAGCACACTGCAATGGGAAGGGCCACCTGGCCAGCATGCTTCAGAAGAATTGTAACCAATGAAGAAAGAAACTGAGGCCTCCTGGAAGAAACAAAAAGATCGGGAGATGAAACAACAACACAAAGTCCCCAGGTCCCAACCCTAAGAACATTGACCCAGCACAGGTAAATACAAAGGATAATGAGGACCACAAACATGCAATAGCAGACATGGGGCCAGTGGAAATAAAAAGATATCTTTGGGACCTCATAGATGATTTCAAAAGTGAAACATTTAGCCAAGTAAAGCAAGATATAAAAAGATTAATAAAAGAGATGCTAAGCACCCCTCAAGAAGACAAAGATGGAAGAAGGGAGGAACTCAAAGGAGAGAATCATTTGATGAAGAATATAAAGAAAATATAGAATATATGAAGCAGACTCAAAGAGATTACCAGGAAATTAAAAACTCTATGGAAAGATGGCAAATCACCTTGAAAGAAAATAAGGATAGATTATCCAAACTGGAGGACAGTTTTTCAATGTGGGATTATGAAAGGGAAAGCTTTTTTAAAAATAAAAGTCAGCAAGCAGTAACAATACAAAGGCTAGAAGATGACAAGAGGATCTATAACTTGAAAATAAAGAATGTGAATGAAGAAGCAGGACTACAAACAAAGGAACTACAGAAGTTTTTCACAGAAATAATTAAGGAAAACTTCCCAAACATAGGAAAATGAAATGATATGCAGATGTATGAGGCATACAGAACTCCAATCACCTACAGCCAAAACAGAGCCACACCCAGGCATGTAATAATCAAGATCCCAGAAATTCAATATAAGAACAGAATATTAAAACCTGTTAGAGACAAGAAACAGATCACCCATAAAGGAAGGCCCATCAGAATAAAGGCAGACATCTCAAAACAAACCATCAACTCAAGAACAGCCTGGAGCAAAATATTCCATGCCCTGAAAGAAAATAACCTCCATCCCAGATTGACTTACCCTGCTAAACCCTCTCTAGAAATTAATGGAGAAACAAGATGCTTCTAAGACATAGAAGAACTTGGGAAATTCGTGACCACCAATCCAACTCTACAGAGAATACTGCAGGACATTCTAGAGAGAGAGAGACAAGTACTAGGATTCCATGAACAGTGGCAGAGAGGCCTCAATGAATGGAGCAGAAAACAATGAAGAAGACAAGCAGAAAACTGATGGCAAAAAAGAGCATAATAGAAATGAGACAGAGAAGGTTGGTTATAATCTCTAATATAGATGGCCTTGATACACTAAATAAAAAAAAAGAACCACACATAGAGTAGATCACGAGGGAGGATCCATCAAGATGCTATTTTGAGGAAATATAATTAACATGAAAAAGAATACATGGAATGAAAATCAAATATGAGAAAACAATGCTCTATGTGACAGAGAATCAGGGAGTAATAGAGGCAACTAGACCAGTATTTATGGATAGGTTGGAAAGACAGCCTTTAATAGGTAAAGGCAGACAATTAGAGGTCAATTAGAGGAGAGAGAAGGTTGGGAACCCCTTAGGTAAATAGCAGGTGGACCCCACAATTTAAACGCAAGGGTCTTGGTGAGATCGAAAAATGCACAGTGTACCATGGGGAAGTAAAAGGGAGGGAGAATCTTATAAAACAGCAGAAGATATTGTTAATAGTGTATCAAGATTTCAAACCCACATTACTCACACCACTCTGCTTAGATAGATTTTATTCTGTCCCAGTTTGTCTACTTGCATTAGATTTGAGGGCACTGACAGCTACCCCCAAAAGCATCAGGATATAGCACAGTAACCATCTTTAATTTCCTATTAATTTAATCTGGAGCCCTGTATGACTTATACTTTTTTATCATGACTGATCTTAGTTAAATCTGGTTTGTTTGATTGCTGTTTGGTGTCAACAGATTTTGTTAAAAACTGATATGATTGGTAGTATCAAGTCTGAGAGTATAGGCAACTACACTGAAAATGACAAGACTCACTATGATACACATTCTGGTTTGATTACTGCCTATTTTTTGAAGTTTTATACTATATATATATATATATATATATATATATATATATATATGGTGTGTGTGTGTGTATATATATAGTGTGTGTGTGTGTGTGTATATATATATATATATATATATATATATATATATATAGTGTGTGTGTGTGTTTTTAGTAATACTGTTATGTACTGATATTCAATTATATTATGTCTGATGATATAGCCAATTCTATCGAAGATAACAAGAGACAACACAGGAACTATTGTAGAACTCCTTGTACAGTGGTCTTACATGTCTTTTTTTTGTTTCATGTGTTTACAGGAATATGTTTTGTTTTGTCTTGCTTTGTTTCATTTCTCACTCTAATATAGAAAGGATAGAAATACACGTTAAGAATCATGCATGTGTAGAACCTATAAACAGTTTATGAGAACTGACATTATGACACGTGATGAAATCAACAAATACTTTGAAGAAAAACAGACACTAAAGTACCCAGTGATGATTCTAGAGTGTCATAATGTGACACCCAGCAAATATATAATAGTTCAGAGTGCTATTAGCCAGCTTTGTTTTGTTAAATCTCAATATAATTGAAGATATGGATAACTGCATGTACGTTTAAGTGTATAAGATTGATAACCATAACACTAAATTTTCGTTGGCTAGTTTAACAGAAATCTTTGCAGTCTCACTGCTTGAATTTCCACTTTATATGTTCCAGTTTTGTATCTTGAACAACTATTTGTAAGAGGACAATATGTAAACATCAACTAGTGATTTCTTACTTTTTTTCTTTGACTATATGTATTATTTGTACCCATTTTCTGTTTTATTTAGTCCTTCTTTTTTTTTTTTTTGCCTTTTTCCTTTTTATCGGTACCAGGAATCAAACCCACGACTGCCTGCTTGCAAGGCAGGCGTTATGCCACTGAGCTAAATCCCCAGCCCCTTATTTAATGATTCTTTAAATAAAATTAAAAGAAAAAGATCTTGTAAGCAGGTAGACAGTTGATGATTATTCTACTCACACATCACATATTGAAACTTTTTATTATATTTTCCTGTTAAATACACATTATACAATGTAATAAAGCTCATAAAGTAAAAATAATTCATCAATAGAAATATTTCTAAAAGATAAATGTGGGTGTTACACACCCCCATAATACAGTTTCGAAAAATTTACCATGATGTTTCTAGGTTAAAGGAACTCAGTGAATTCAGCCCATGACAGGTGGGCTGCAAGGCAGAAACACCAAGGTGGACATGGTGAAGGAAAGCTGCTTACTTCACAACATCCAGCAACCAGACAGAAAAGGATGGTTCTGTCCACAGGCACACCCTTAGTGACACACCACTTTCAACAAGGTCTCAACTCTTAATGGCACTTTCACTGAAGTACTTATTGTTGGATCAATCTACTTATGAGTAAATCATCCAGAGGCGCCAGTCATATAACAAAAAACCAACCTCTAAATACATGACATTTGGGTGCTATTTCAGATATAAATCATAACACTCCTGAAAATAAACATGGTCTTAATACTATTTTTATTTAAAATACTAAACACATGTCTATTTATTTTGTATAAATTAAAACAGTAATTTGTCAAATAATTCCTCTGAACTTATCAATATATAAATATTTTATAAAGTTTTGATGTCCTAACCTCTGTCTTAAATGCTTGCTATTCTATACCAAGTATAAGTTTGTCCATCACAAGATCTTTCAAACAAGATTTGATATTTGAAAATATTAATATATAATTTTAATATTAAAACTTCAAATTTATTTTTGTTATTTTCTCACTTTAATACACATAAACATTAAATTTTTCTTTTTAAAAAATCTTGTTTTTCATAACTATTTATCAGGAAAATCCTGAAGATGATGGATTATGACTACTAAAATTTAGAAAAGTAATAATTGACTATCTTCGAATATATATGAAGAAAATTAAACCAAAATATAAGAGGAGGTGATTATTTAAAAGTGGAAAGACATGATAAGATACAGGTTAATTTATAAAATATTTCTTCAGAGTGTCAAACATTTCTAACTTTAGTCTGATTTGATTTCTTAATTATATATTTTTACATATATAATATAAAATTTTATGCATATAAATTTTAAGAACTACTACTTTATTTTGGTAGATCAAACATGAATTTTGTGTGAATTACAATTTATTTGCATTTCTTTTTTATTTAAAGAAAAAACAAAACAGTATAAGGGTATAAGTGATACAGATTTACAAAAAAAGGTAAGAAATCACTAGTTAATAGATTACATATTATCATCTTAAAATAGTTGTTTAAGTTACAGGATTAAACATACAAAGTGGACATTCAAACAGTCAGACTGCAAACAGTTATGTTCAATGATCCTACAAAAACTCAGTAATATGGTCATCTATCTTAACACACCTAAACACACTTGCAGTTGTATCTTTAGAACACTTGTTTTCCCTCTCTTTTTTACAAGAAAATGTACACATTTTGGGTTTTAATACTCCCACAGTTCTTATTACTTTTTTGGAAGAGAATAAAACCAAATATGACAAAACAAAGCAGTCAGTCAAAACAAAGGATAGACATAGCATATGATGTAAAAACAGAATTCAAGATCATCAACAATCGTTACCATAATGCCTCTTGCTTCATTAAAAAGAATTATCTATAGCAATAGGTATAATAAAATTGAGCAAAACAGTACAGAACAAGACCAATAAAACCTAAACATTGGAAACATTACAGGACTTCAAAGAATAGTCAAACCAGAATGGGCATCATAGTGAATCTTATTGCCTTCAAAGTAGTTGCCTACGCAATCAAACTTGACACAATCAAACAGAATGGAACAGAGTAAAATCAGGTAAAACCAGATAGTGGGAGTAATACAGGGCTTCAAATCAAGTTAATAGAAAATGAAAATTGTTACTATAATATAAGCTGCTAATTTTATGATTTTTTCCCTCAATTAAAATAATTAATAATAATAATAATAATAAATTTTTATGAATAAGGGAGAGATTGAGACAAATGAGGACAAAACAACATAACAATACAAGTCAAAGCATGACAATTTCAGCAACCTAGTGCTTCACCACAAGATAACCTGACTTATACAGTAGTTACCATAGTGTCTCTTTCCTTGAAATATTTGAATATAACTTCGTATACTATAGCATCAAACATATCAAGAGAGTGTGAAACCATTCAAGTGGATGAAAGTATTACAGGGTATTTAGAATCAGCTAACAGAAAACTAACAATGGTTCTATATTACCTCTTTGCCTATAAAATTTTTGTATATACTATCACATATAATAAAATTAAGTAAGATACAACATGATAAAACCAATGGAGACAGAAGAGCAACAGTTTGGTGGGACTTCAAAACATGATGGTATTAAATCAGCACTAGCTATTATGATGCCTTGTTTTCTTCAAAGTAGCTGTTCATTTCATCACAGGCAATAATATCAAACAGCCCAGAATAAGACATTCCAACTAATGCGTGAAAACTTTATAAGGCTTCAAAGCCATATAATGAAGAATCATGATTACCACATACATTTATGTATTAGAATCATTTCTTAACAATAGGGAAACTGTTCGATATTCATATATATATATATATGTTTGATTTATTTCACTTACGAGTATGGTCTCAAGCTGTGTCCATTTATTTATAAATATCTCAATGTGATCCTTCTTTATAGCTGAGAAGTGCTCCTTTGTATAAAAATACCACAACTTTTTTATTTATTCCTTAGTTGATGGATGCAAGCATTGGGTTGTTTCCAAGATCTGGTGATTACAGATTGTGCTGCTGTAAGCATAGGTGCACATATATCACTGTGGTATGATGCTTTCAGTTCTTCTGCGAATATGCCTAGAAGTGGAATAGCTGGAACAAATGGAACTTCCAACCCCAGCTTTTTGAGAAATTTCTAAACTGACCTCCACAATGGTTGTACCAGGCTACACTATCACCAACAGTGCAGGAGAGATCCTTTTCCCCCACAGCCTCTCCAGGATTTGTTGTTGGTTTTCTTGATCGTGGCTATTATTTTAGGAGTAAGATCGAATCTCAGTGTGGTTTTAATTTGCATTTCTCTAATGACTAATGATGATGAACGTTTTTTCATGAATTTATTTGCCATTTGTATTTCTGCATCTGAGAATTGTGTATTCATCTCGGATGCCCATTTTTGGATTGTATCTTTGAATTCTGGTGGCCTGAGTTTTTTTAATTCTTTATATATTTTAGACAAAAGTCCCTTGTCTGAGGGAGAGTTCATTAAAATTTTTCCCAGTTTGTGGGGTTTCTTTTCACTATGCTGGAGATTTCTTTTGACATGCAGAAACTTTTCATAAGAGGTGGTCAGTTATTGATTCTGGGAAGTATTTCCCATGAAGTTTGAGTCCTGTTCATGAATTCTCTACCTACTCTTATATCTTCAAGATTTCTACCCAATTTGTCTTCCAATAGTTTTAGTATTTCAGTTTTAATATTCAGATCTTTGACCCATTTAGATTTTAATTTAGTACATGGTGATAGACATGGGTCTAGCTTTAGTTTTCGGCAAATGGAGAGCCAGTTTTTCCAACACCATTTATTAAAGAGTGTGTCATTCTGCCAGTGAACATGTTTGGCTCCTTTATCAAAGATAAGGTTGTTGAGTGTGTTTGTAGTTGTGGTTGTATATTCTAATCTATTCCACTGATCTTCAGCTCTGTTTTGATTCAAGTACCATGTTGATTTTACTACGGTTGCTTCGTAGTATAATTTTTTTAAAATTTTATTTAAAAGGAAAAAGAGAAAAAACAAAGTGGTGTAAGGGTACATGTAATACAGAACTACAAAAAAAAACAGTAAGAAATCCAGTTAATAGATTATATATTATCATCTTAGAGATAGTTGCCCAATTCACAGTATCACAGCATACAAAGTGGACATTCAAACAGTGAGACTGCAAACAGTTGTGTTCAATGATCCAACCAAAAACATTAATATGGTCAGCTATTTAACACCCCTAAACACACTTGCTGTTGTATCTTTTAGAGCACTTTTTTTCTTCCTCTTTTTTACAGCAAAATTTACACATTTTGGCTTTTATGACTCCTTAGTTCTTATTACTTTTCTGGGGGGGGGGGAGAGAATACAGTCAAATATTGCAAAACAAAGCTGTCAGTGAATACCAAGGATAGACATAGCACATGATGTAAAAACAGTATACAAGGTTATCAACAATGGTTACCATTATGTCTCTTGTTTCCTTAAAAAGAATTATCTATCTCATTAGGTATTACAAACTTGAACAAAACAGTAGAGAAAAAGACCAATAAAACTTAAGCATTGTAAACACTACAGGACTTCCAAAGGAGACAATAGTCAAACCAGAATGGGCATCTTAGTGAATCTTATTGCCTTCAAAGTAGTTGCCTGTACCTTCAAACTTGATACTCTCATACAGAATGGAACAGAGTCTAATCAGTCAAAACAAGATTGTGGGAGTATTACAGCACTTCAAAACAAGTTAATAGGAAATCAAAAAAGTTACTATTTTATATCCTGCTAATTTTTAAAAATTTTTCCCTTAACTAAAAAAACCATAAAAAATAACTAAATAATTTTTTAATGAATAAGGGAGAGATTGAGATAAAAGAGGACATAACAAGATAACAATACAGGTCAAAGCATGACTGTTTCAGCAACCAAGCGCTTCACCACCAAATAACCCAACTTAATAGTACTTACCATAGTGTCTGTCTTTTTCCTTGAAATATTTGAATAAAACTTCATATACTATAGCTTCAAATATTTCATTATCAAGAAGCCCAGAATAAAGCCTTTCCAATTAATAAGTGAAAACTTTATAAGGCTTCAAGGCCACATAATGGGGAATCATGATTACCACATATATTTATATATTTGAATCATTACTTACATTAGGGAAACTATTTGGTATTCACACAGGCGAGATTGATTTATTTCACTTATGAGTATGCTCTCAAGCTGCCCATTTATTGATAAATATCTCAATGTGATCCTTCTTTATAGCTGAGTAATACTCCATTGTATAGAAATACCACCACTTTTTTATCCATTCCTCAGTTGATGGACACTTGGGTTGTTTCCAAGATCTGGCGATTACAAATTGTGTTGCTATAAACATAGGTGCGCATATATCACTGTGGTATGATGCTTTCAGTTCTTCTGGGAATATGCCTAGAAGTGGAATAGCTGGAATAAATGGGACTTCCAATCCCAGCTTTTTGAGAAATCTCCAGTGTGACCTCCACAATGGTTGTACCAGCCCACACTCCCACCAACAGTGTAGGAGAGTTCCTTTTTCCCCAAAGCCTATCCAGCATTTGTTGTTGTTGGTTTTCTTGATCCTGACCATTCTTTCAGGAGTGAGATGGTATCTCAGTGTGTTTTTAATTTGCATTTCTCTAATGGCCAATGATGATGAACATTTTTTCATGTATTTATTTGCTATTTGTATTTCTTCATCTGAGAAGTGCTTATTCATCTCAGATGCCCGTTTTTGGATTGGATCTTTGAATTTTGGGGGTCTGAGTTTTTTTTTTTTAATTATTTATATGTTTTAGACAAGAGTCCCTTGTCTGAGAGAGAGTTCACTATAATCTTTTCCCGGTTTGTGGGTTGTCTTTTCACTATGCTGGAGGTTTCTTTTGACATGCAGAACCTTGTACATAAGAAGTGGTCCCAGTTATTGATTCTGGGAAGTATTTCCCATATGGTTTGAGTCCTGTTCATGAATTTTCTACCTACTCCTATGTCTTCAATGTTTCTACCCAATTTGTCTACCAATATATTTAGTGTTTCTGTTTTAATATTCAGATCTTTGACCCATTTAGATTTTAATTTAGTAGATGGTGATAGCCATGGGTCTATCTTTAGTTTTCAGCAAATAGAGAGCCAGTTTTTCCAGCACCATTTATTAAAGAGACTTTCATTCTTCCAGTTAACCTGCTTGGCTCCTTTATCAAAGATAAAGTGGATGAGTGTGTTTGTAGTTGTGGTTGTATCTTCTAATCTATTCCATTGATCTTTGGCTCTGTTTTGATTCCAATACCATGTTGATTTTACTACTGTTGCTTTGTAGTATAACTTCAGGTTAGGGATTGTGATGCCTCCTGCCTTGCCTTTGCTGCTTAGAATTGCCTTTGCTATTCTAGGTCTCTTCTTGTTCCAGATGAAATTTAGGAGTGATTTCTCTAGATCTATAAGGTATGTTGATGATATTTTTATTGGGATTGCATTGAATCTGTATAACAGTTTTGGGAGAATGGCCATTTTCACAATGTTTGTTCTTTCTATCCATGAGCAAGGGATGTTTTTCCATGTTCTGAGATCACCTTCAATTTCTTTTTTCAGTGTATTTATAAATTTCCTTGTATAGGTCTTTCACTTCTTTCGTAAGAGTTATTCCTAAATATTTCATTTTTTTGCTTGCTAACGTGAAGAGTGTGGTTTCTCTTATTTCCCTCTCTGTGAATTTGTTATTCGTGTATAGGAATGCTACTGATTTCTGAGTATTGATTTTGTATCCAGCTTGATTACTGAAATTATTTATTATATCTAAGAGTCTTTTAATGGAGTTTTGGGGGTCTTCTATGTAGAGTATCATGTCATTTGCAAACAATGAGAATTTAACTTCTTCTTTTCTTATCTTTACCCCTTTTATTTCTCTCTCTTGCCTAAATGCCCTGGCTGGTACTTCCAGTACTATACTAAATAGGAGTGGTAATAAAGGACATCCTTGTCTTGTGCCTGATGTTAAAGTAAAGGCTTTCAACTTTTGGCCATTTAGTATGATGCCGGCTGTTGGTTTATCATAAATGGCCTTTATTATATTGAGGTAAAGACCATCTATTCCAATTTTCTGTAAAGGTCTTATCATGAATGAATGTTGGACCTTATCGAAGGCTTTTTCTGCATCTATAGAAATGATCATGTGATTCTTACTTTTGGCTTTACTGATATGGTGGATTACATTTATTGATTTACGTATGTTGAACCATCCTTGTATTCCTGGGATGAATCCCACCTGGTCATGATGTATAATTTTCTTGATGATTTGCTGCATCCTATTTGCCAATATTTTATTGAGGATTTTTGCATCTGTGTTAATTAGGGAGATCGGTCTATAGTTCTCTTTTTTAGTTGGGTCTTTCTCAGGTTTTGGTACTAGAGTAATATTTGCTTCCAGGAATGACTTAGGAAGGATTGTTTCCCTTTCAATTTCATTGAATAGTTTGAGGAGTGTCAGCATTAGGTCTTCTTTGTATTTCTTGTAGAATTCTGCAGTCAATCCATCGGGGCCTCGGCTCTTCTTTGTAGGTAAGGACTTAATTACATTTTCAATTTCATTAACAGAGATTGGTTTATTCAACAGTTTTACATCCTCTTGATCTAGCTTTGGTACTTCCTATGTTTCTAAGAATCTGTCTATCTCTTCTGTGTTATCAAAACTTTGAGAGTAGAGGTTTTCAAAATAGGTGTTGATGATCTTCTGTATTCTATTGGGTCTGTAGTGAATTCACCTTTTTCATTTCTTATTGCATGAACTTGAGCTTTTCTTCCCTTCTTAAAAATAAGGTTGGCTTGGGGCTTAACGGTTTTATTTATTCTTTCAAAAAACCAACTCTTTGATTCGTTGATTCTTTGGATTGTTTTCTTAGTCTCTATTGCATTGATTTCTGCTCTGATTTTTATAATTTCCTCCCTTCTTTTGGCTTTGGCCTTGACTTGCTCTTGTTTTTCTAGATATTTGAGGTGTAGCATCAAGTTATTTATTTGTATTCGTTCTGATTTCCTGATATGGGAACTCAGTGCAATAAATTTTCCTCTGAGGACGGCTTTCATTGCATCCCACAAATTCCGGTAAGTTGTATCTGCATTTTCATTTTTTTAGGTATTGTTTAATTTCTTCTTTGATTTCTTCTGGGACCCACTGATTACTCAAGAGTGTGTTATTCAGTTTCCATGCGTTTGCGGGATTTTTGCAGTATCTTTTATCATTAATTTCTAATTTCAGAACACTAGGATCCGATAATATGCAAGGAATGATTTCAACACTTTTGCATTTTTAAAATATGTTCTGTGAGCTAATATATGGTCTATTTTAGAGTATGATCCATGTACTGCTTAGAAGAATGTGTATTCTGATGTTGTTGGGTGGAACATTCTGTATAAGTCTATCAAATCCATTTGTTCACAGGTATGATTCAGTTCTGTTATTTCTTTCTCATTTTCTATCTGGTTGATCTGTCCCTTGATGTCAATGTTGTATTAAGGTCTCCTGTTACTATTGTGTTACTGATAATTTGAGTTTTCATTTCTGTTAATATTTGTTTTATATAACTGGGTGCTCTGGGGTTTGGTGCATATATATTTACGATAGTTATCTCTTCCTCTTGGAGTTTTCCCCTAATGAGTATGTAGTGATCTACTTTGTCCTTTATGATCATTGTTGGTTTAAAGTTCACATTGTCTGCAAACAGAATGGCTACTCCTGCTTTTTTTTTTTTTTTGGATTCCTGCTCCATGAATTATTGTTTTCTATCCTTTGACTTTCAGTCTGTGAGTATCCTTCTGGGTTAAAAGGGTTTCCTGTAAACAGCATATGTTTGGATTTTGTTTCTTGATCCATTCTGCTAGTCTGTTTCTTTTGATTGGTGCATTGAGATCATTTATATTAATGGTTATTATTGTTAAATGCTGGTTTATTGTTGACGTGTTATCCCTCTGCTGTTGCATCTTTATCTTTCTGTTCTCTTCAATTATCTGCTTTGCTTAGTGGTTTTTTTCCTTTGTGTATCTAAACTGTCTTTCAATATTTTTTGCAGGGTTGGTTTGGTGTTCATGAAGTTCTTCAGCTGTTTTTTGCCATGGAAGTATTGTATTTCACCATCAATTTTGAATGATAGTTTTGAAGAATACATCAGTCTAGGTTGGAACTCATTTTTCTTTAGGATCTGGAATACTTCACCCCATGCTCTTCTTGACTTTGTTGTTTGTGCTGATAATTGTGCTGTGATTCTGATAGGTTTTGCTTTATAAGTGATCTGTATTTTCTCTGTGACAGCTTTTAATTATCTATTCTTGTGTTTGATTTCTGGGATGGTGAGTATTATATGTGTGGGTGTAGTTTTATTTTGGTTATGACTATTTGGAGTTCTATATGCTTGACTGATCCTGATGTCAGTTTCTGATCTCATGCTTGGGAAATTTTCAGGTATTACTTCTCTAAATATCCCCTTGACATCCTTTATGTTGTCTCCTTCTTTTTCATTAATCCCTATCATGCTTATGTTATTTTTCTTTGCATCATCTTGCAGTTGTTGAATTTTTATTTCCTGATTCTTTGTTATTTTTAAAAGATCTTTCCTTTCTTGTTCATTAGCTGCAATATGGTCTTCAAGTTCTGAAACTCTATCTTCACTTTCATTGAGGTGGCTTGTATAGCTTCCAGTGGAGTTTTTCACTTCCTGTATATCTCTATGTATCTGCTTTATGTATTCTGTTTGTTTCTTATATTGCTCATCTAGGGATTCTATCTTTTTGTTTATTTCCTCCATTTTTTAAACTGTGTTTTCTTTAGATATGTTCAGCATCTCTTTCATTTCTTTTATCATTTTTTCTTTTCCCTGGGAGATTATTTTTAGTTTGAATTCCTTTAAAGCTTCCCAGAGTTGCTTGTTAATTTCAGTTGCTAGTATGTCTGATATTTGAGGTTTATGGCATATATTTTCTTCTGTATACATTGCTCTTAAGATTTCTTGGGATTTGCTGCATGTTTGAGATTGTAATTTAGTCTTTCATTTTGTCATTTTCCTATATTTCTGTGTTTAAAGTGTTATTTGAAAGCTTCCTCAGGGTCTGTTGGAATTTCACTTCTATGTCCTCATCTCCTGGGTCTCTGGCACCCCATTCCCCCAGGCTGCTGGGCCTCTGGAACTGGTTGTGCTTGCCTGCTTGCTTAGAACTCCACAGTCCCAAACAAGCTGGGCTTCAGGGAAAGTGGGCACCTGTCTGCTTGCTTAGAACTCCACAGTTCTCCAAGCATGGCTGGAACCCATTTTTCCATTTCTTAATTTAAACATAGCATATTTAACATATCACTATGCTCCCCCCAAAATTCTCTTAAATATTAAAATTTAAAGTAGAATTTGAAAAACTATTCACAGCCCTGTGAGTTATTTCATTTAGTATATTGAACTTTCAAAATTTTACTTTAATTTTATGAGTTAGATGATAAAGTATGTCTTACTTACATTTTACTCATTGCTGAGAAAAAACACCTGAAGCCCAAAGTTGTGAAAGAAAAGTTTTATTTCTTGCAGCTTTTGGAGCTTTCAGTCCGCACTCAGTTGGCTCCAAGCTAGGGTGGCATGTCTGGACTGCAAACAGCAAGGATGAAACAGGCAAAAGAGTGAGACATATCTTCTTTTTTCCATTATGTTACATCCTGGCTCCACCCCTAGGCCAGTGTAGCACTCACACCCCCAGTCCAAGTGCTGGACAATGACACAATCACAAATGCACCATACAAATGCATGAGGCCTGGGGACTACCAGCATAAATCATGATAAAGTATAACTTTAATTGGATTTAACTTAATACAATCTTTTTATTTTCATATAATTCTTCCACTTTTTAACTGCATGTCAATATCTTTTGCTATGGAGTCAAAACATTATCAGTGTTTTTTTTTTTGAAAATGTACAAGACAAATCAGAGTTGAAAAAAATGAAAGTCATTTAGACTAGCAGTCATTTAATCTAAATAAAAAGCCATTTTTAGGATCATATTACAATTTTGCAGTAGTATATATTAAAGTTTCACCTTTACACACTTTTTTTCACAGTGATTTCTCACATTTAGAGTAGATGGTTATGCTCATCAGTAAATTTGTGAATTATGTTTGTATTTTCACTGATAACTTCATAGATCATAATTATTGTTTTGTGTTACTTATGTACAAAATTGCTTCTTATAAATAGAAGACTATATGAAACCTTTTCACTCATTTTTTTTTCTTTTGTGTATCCTGTACATTGCTCTCTATAGTGTTTAATGCAAAAAATTCAAGGAAAAGCATTTTTATCAAATTTTAATATTAAAAATATTAACATTTGTGCATTAATTCCAAATAATGCATGACTAAACCACTATTGCAAAGTTATTCAGACTACTTTTTTATACTATGTGGTAAGTTTATTATGACTGTAGTTTGTACACTAACTTACCTATACCTAACTTCTAATTTTCCAAGTCTCCTATCGAAATGTCAAATAACTGTCTGGAACTTAAAGCACAGCATGGAAAAATGAAAACATTTCTCTGACTATAATTGCAGATGAGAAGCAGTTCTCTGCTATATCTCAGTTTAGTCTGCTTACCAGTCATAATTTCTAAGGGAGCCTTTAATGCCATCCTTAAAAGTTATGTTGAAAACAAAAAGAATCAAGAAATTAGTTTCTTTTTAAGATTTAACAATGCATGGATGTAAGAACTATTTTAAATTCATGTTTGTATGTCATATACTAAACTATTAGATGAAACAATGGCAGAAAATCAAAATACAATGGAAGTTTCACAAAACATGTGTTGGACAATTTTGGTTTAGCAATTAGAAAAACAATTTATTATAAAATGAATAATTAGTAAAGAGACACTCAAAAAATGCCGCAAACTTCTCAAGAGGAGCTATAAGCCAGATGTCTATGTGCAATCCAGAGATACTCTGATAATCAAAATCATACTTAGGTAATCAATTATAAATAGATAATAATAAACTGAAGGAATTCTAAGCAAATTAAGACAAGCTAGGGAAAACAATTTTGCAAAGAGAGACTAGATATAGGGCAAAATACATGGTTCATCAGAGGTCATAGTGGAAAAGCTGAATTTTTCTCCAAGTGAAATGGAGAGTAATTTAAGTATTTTAAGCAATGTTATCTGATTTTACCTTGTCTAGGACTTTTCTAGTTGTTACGTGAAAAGTAAATAGAGAATTTGATCAAGTGAAAGCAGACTACTAAATGAAATGACAATAGTTATGCCAAGAAAACAAAATATTCCTTAAAGGTTAAAGAGGAACAAAAACTACACAGAAATTGTTAACCTTCTCTTCACTACCTAAAATCTGTGTTCATTTTTCAATGATATCCTTAACAAGGTTTCCCGGTGACAAAGATACGGCTGTAAATGTAGGTTATCATGCAAGCTTATCCTCAGAAAACTAGGGAAAAATTTTAAAAACACAAGGTCTCTACTCATTCTGTTCTATTATTTAATCTTTATAGTTTTTTTTAAGATGATAAATTCACTATATATATATATATATATATATATATATATATATATTATACAATAGAAGATTTTCTTTTTCTTTCCTAAGGGAAATATCATATTAGAAAATAAGCGGTACCATGGAAATCATTCGGCAAAGAGGAATCATATTTTAGTGGTTAGATATTTATCAGACTGAATTTTTTATTTCAGCATCAACAGTCATTTAAGGGAGAAAAAATTGTCTTTAAAAGAAAATGCATATGTTCAAAATCATTTTGACTCTCCACTGGAGCTTCAACGTTCATATTCATAACAATAGTATAAATATGAAATAATACAATTTGGCACTAGGGTAAAAACTGATTCAGTCAGCTATACTGATGATGATGTAACTTATCTGTCTTATTTATAGAAAATAATACGAACACGACATTATGAGTCACCTTCACACTTCTGTGCTATTCTTTCCTCCTCACATCAGCCCACATCAATAAGATTGCTTGCAGAATAAATATGCCAGTACATTTTCAAGTTATTTTGATATGGAATTGCTTGTATTTATTGAAAGGAAGATATCAGGTAAAATGAACATGCATTTCTTAAATGGAACTGAGTTCTCAAATTTATTTAATCTCACTAATCCAATAGTAAATGAAAAATAACCTATTCCTTATGCCTCATTTGACATAACACCAATGACTGGTGGCATGAAATTTTTTTTCCACAGAGAATTTCTGTCTCACTTGCCCAGCTGATTCTAATCTTTTCATTTCAAAATATATACGGCATTGAAATTATAGATTCCATAATATCTTATACAATGACATTGTGCTACAGTATTGAGTCTAAGAAAATTTTGTGTGGCAAGGCAGAATGAGAGGTTATCTTTAAAATATTTAATACCTTTCCCAAATTTTCCAAAGTACCATGTCAGTGTCAACAAGATGATGCTATCACTCTTTACACAATATCAAAAATAGTAAGACTGGGGTTTTGAGTCTGTGGAAAGAAAAGTTCAATCTCTTGTTAAAAATGTCAATTTATGAACACAGTGGAAATCAAAATTAAAACATGAAGAGGCTGGGAATTTATCTTAGAATGATAAGTACCTGCCTCACAAGTGCTAGGTCATGAGTTCAATTCCAGATACCAAAGAAAAAAGTCCAGGGTTTAACTCAGCAGCATTAGTGACTGTTTGCAAATGCAAGGTCATGAGATTGATCCACGGTACAAAAAAAAATTAAGACATACCATTGATCATTGATTAAGATGACAATAAAAAACACTAACCTTTCTGTTTACAAATACTTTGTCAAATTCTATTGAATTCTTTTGAACTATTTACATCAGTACAAAGTAAGCAATAACTCTTAAAGATTTCCCTTAGCATTTTTCTTTACTCAATCCTTACATCATTTAAGAAATTCTATGATGAGTCAAGGGCTATGTTATATTAAATACTACCAGTAGTGCATAGTGTTCTCTCTGACTTATTTGAAGATTTCAAAATTGGAGCACTTACTTTCCTGCTCTCTCTGTGTTTTAGAGAGCCAGGACTATCAGAATGAAACTGACTTTACAAGCTCATTCCATTCCATGATCTACTTTTTTGGTAAATAAATGAGATTGGAAGATATATACGTGCCCATTTTTTCTCTGTGTATTTAGATATTAGGCAAAAGCTTGCTAAACTTCACGAAGATCACCAAAAGAAAAAAATACCAATTTTATTTTTAATCTATGTGGAGATATTTTTTTAAAAAAATTATTTAAAGAAAGACTAAACAAAACAGAAAATGAGTAGAAATAATACATACGTTCAGAGAAAAAAAATAAGCTGTAAGAAATCCCTAGTTGATGTTTATATACTGTCCTCTTACAAATAGTTTTTCAAGATACAAAAATGGAACATGTAAAGTGGGAATTCAAACAGCGAGACAGAAACTGTTCTATTCAACTGTCCAACAAGAATTTATTCTTATATCTTGCTTTGCTTATCTAAATATTTCACTTTTGAACTCATCTATGAGGTCCTGAATATATCTCTTTATGTCCACTGGTGCTGTGTCTGATATTTTATTTTTGCTCTTCTTATTTTCTTTGTGTTTACCTGTCCTGAGTCAATGTTCTCAGGGTGGGGACCTGGGATAATTTATTGTTGCTTTCTCTTCCCATCTTTTTTGCTTCTTCTAGGATGCCCCCATTTCTTTTTTTCTTTGTTACAATTTTTCTAAAGTGTGCTGGCTAGATGGCCTTTCCCACTGCCATGTGCTAGTGAGTTGCAGACAAGGACAGCGTATACTGGCACCTCCCCTCTGGATCAGTCAAGCTGCTGTGGCCTGCACTCTATTACTTTGCGCTGCCTCCCCTCAGGTCAGTCAAGCTGCTGTGGCCTGCAGTATATTACTTTGTGCTGCCTCCTCTCCAGATCAGTCAAACTTATGAGGCTTCACTGGGTTAGTGTGGTTAGTGTGCACCACCACTGTAGGGACTTGATTTTGGATAACTTATTGGGTCTCAGCCAGGTCATGTGACCCAGGCCTAGCTCACTCTACCAATCCTGTTCAGGAAGGGAACAAGTGACGGAAGTCACTGCTGCCCCTTGTACTTGCCAGTCCTGCCCAGTCCCAGAATGTTGTCCCCCAGAGCCCCCTTTCAATGGAATGGCTCCATGCCCCTCACTCACCACAGGTTGATGCAAGCACCCTGCCAACTCAGCTCTCTGTTCAGCTCTCTGACCCCTGAACTCAATGTAACTGCGTCTCTAGTGAGTCAAAGTGGTGGGACCACTGATGGCTCAGCAAGTCGTGGTGGGACCACAGATGGTCAGCAAGTTGCCTGCTGTGGCAGGAATACTGAACCTTTAGCTGTTCCAGTAATAGCACCAGGACTGTATGTTTGGTTGGTTCTTCTCACATTAATTTCTTCTTAATTCATCTCCCTGTGTAGTCTTAATTCATCTCCTACCTCTGTACTATGTTCAGTTCTAAGTTGACTATCTCAGGGAGCCTCTGTAGCCAGGTGTTATCTATCCACCATCTTTGCTCCTCCACCTGTGGAGATAATTTAAAGTGAGGAAAAACTTGCAGACTGAACATAACAAGAAATTAAATGTTCAAATGATAAAACAAAAAATATATTCAAGAATAATAGAATAGTTTAATGTTCCATAAGTGCAAATTTAATTCACCATCTTAATAGGTCAGTGAAAAATTTTTAAGTGATGTTCTCTGTGATTTAAATTACTTTCACTTTAGAGAGAATTCTATGGGGCAATTAATCATCTAATGATGAAATAGAACTCATTGCTGATCTTCAATAGTGTTCTGTTTTGACAAACTGTTTCTGTCACTGAGGAACCAAGAATCTATGAATCTGGAGTAATTGAGTCCAATGGAACAAACAAGAATAGAACAAGGAATATGGGGTGAAGTTGAACAGAAATGATAGGAGAGAGCATGCACATTTGGATAGTCATCAGCCAAAAGGGAGGGACCAAATACCTAGGGATTGGAACTATGAAATAAATGCTGAGATATTTAGAAACATTTAATGAGGATTTAGGCATCAAGAGCAATAATAAGTCACCAGCCAGAAAACATAAAAGATAAAACAGCACTTTAAAGATAAATAATAAGTCTTGAAAGAGAAGAAAATGATCCACATAATATTAATATTGTAGAATACTTAGTACTGGGCCATTTAAATAAATGAACCCTGGAAGAACTCTAGTCTAGGGTTCTTGAATCTCATTTTATATCCCTATACATAAGAATTACAAGTGGGTTAGGTGGCTTAGCTGCTGAAATTGGGGGAGTTAATGCTGTTGTTAAAATAATGGTGGTGAGCTGGGTGCAGTGACACACGTATGTAATCTAAGCACTTGGTAGGATGAGATAAGAGAACCATTGTGACTTAGAGACCAGCTTTAGCTACAAAGTGAGCTTAAGGCCAGCCTGAATTGCATAGAGAGATCTTTTCTCAAGAAGACAAACAAACAAACAAAACATAGTGATGGAATAAATCTTCGGCAAAGGAAGGCAGGTGGGTTAACATGAAATCTGAATATACCTGTAAAGCATGAAGACATTGTGCACCTGGGTATAGTTTTTCCTACTTCTGTAAAGTTGAATTTGCTTCTTTATTGTTTTTGAAATGACTGTAGTAGTTGATTTAGTTCAATCAAATCTGATAGGATAAACTAAGCACAAACTATAGAACATAGTACTCATTCAGTAAATATTAATCCTATATTCTTTATCAGCACCAAATAAAACACTCTCAGGAAATATGTGACAGTGGGCAGCTCAGAAGTGTTATTATTCCTTTACATATACTTGGTGTAGCAGTTATTAGTCCTCTTTTCCCACTAATTCTTACCTTTTTGTCTCCCAAGACACTACAGGACTGCATTACTCTGCACCATTTGATGGGGTGGGCTATGTGACTATTTTTGGTCATTGCTGTGTGAAAGGAAGAGAAGTGTGTCTTATTCACTGTGTCACAGCCAATAACTGCATCTGAAAATATGATTGAACTGTTATTTGGATCATTTACCTCTGTGCATGGCTCCCTGCCAAAGATACATAGCACAACATGTAGTGATTATATAACAAAATCTAGATGGCATATAACAAAAGTGAGAAAAAATATCTGTTGTTTACTGTAACTGATATTTGTGGGCTTTATTAGTTAGGCATAAACTAGACTAGCATGGACAACACATGAATTTATCTTCAATAGAACTGAGAAAAACAGGACACAGTCACTGTAATCTATATCTCTATGAGTAAATATTAAAAGGTAACAAACCTGAAATACTGAAACAAGACAGAAACATCTCCCACTCAGCAGTAATATGCAAGTTCACAAGTGTGTAGAATAGAGACACTGAGACAGAAGAAAGATATAATTTTAAAGCAGTAGCAAAACAGTAGGAGATGTATTAAAGGCTAAGGGCTTTGCCCATTAAAATAGGACTTAGGTAAATACAAAGAGAGGGAACTCTGACTTATGTTGTGATGAGATCTGTGAAGTGCTGTTTGTGACCACTGGCAGCCAAAAGTACAAATCTTAATGAAAATGCCTCTTTCTCTTATATTAATATTGGATATGCCATGCTTAATAATTGTGCCAAGGTTGTGATTTCTGTGTTGAGTTCTGCAAGTTATGATTCTACTCATTTGAAAAGGAATATATTCTAATATGAAAGAAAATCCTGATTCCAATAATTCTAGGAAAAGAGGAATTTGCTGAAAGGAAGTAGGGCTAGAGAAACAATTTTGCCATTTTTTAGGACTAGTGTATTACTGAATTTTAACTGTCAGATAAAGTAACCTATCTCTTTTCAAGAATTCTTTCAAATACAGATATAACATGTTGAAAAATTATGTTAAGAAGAAACTAAAAGTTTGAGTTACATCTTTATCCTAGTCACATTTCTTCAATATTTGTTTTTTTTAATCCTTGTATTTAATTTTCATAAAGTACTACAGTAAAGAATAGTTCATTTAATAAGCGTATGTGTGAGGCAGCTATCTAAGGGCAAGGGCCTGAGACAGAGTAGAGTATAAGCTGCACTGATAGGGATTAGAATAAGAACAGAGGGAACTATGGTTTTGAACCAAGAATGAACATCCTCAGGCAATATGGATACAGTCCTTTCCCTACTGAGTTCTAGAGTTTCAAAGAATTTAAAATGCAAAATTGCCAGTTTTTTCTACAGTCTTGATTACTTTAGCACCTACATGTTGAAGAACTGAGTTAGAGAGACTGAGTTTCAATTGAACATTTTAAAATCACAGGCACCTGTGATAGATGACCAGTAATCTACTGGACGTCTCTGTGTGTTTTGCCCATTTATAATTAGTTCTACATGGAGGGTTCACATGGACACCCACTTAGGATCTTTCCTGGAAATGTAGTAGCTGGTCTTATTATTTCTAATAAAACTCTCCTAACTTCATCTTTTGGTTCATAACTCCATCCCTTGTTATTTTTTGGAACCATGAGTTCGGTATATATGATAATTTTACTGAGTTTGGGGACATTGTAGTCTCCTTCTACAGGTGGTTTGTAGGTTCATTCTATCCTGAACAACTATTTGGTCCAGACAAGTGTAAGTGGTGTATCAAAGTATTGCATTTTTTAAAGGAAATGAAATAGGCTGTGCAGAGATAGTTCGAGGCATGTAGGAAAATAACTCTAAATGCTCTACAGGAGAGAGTGGACTACAGTAAAGGGACACAGTAGAAAAAAGCTTATTGTGGGCTGTCTTTTTTGTATCACTCACCCCTCAACCTGACATCAGATCTAGGTGTTTGTGAAAATCTACTCAAATTCTTATGAGAAGCCCACATGCAGAGTTTTGGTAACTCTTCTACACAACTGACCTGAGATTTTGTAACCAATAGATCATGTTTTAATTCCCCAGCAATTTTGCCACACCCTTTTTTCCTGCCTCAGTAACACTGTTTTTTCCCACTTTCATCTTTTATTTAAATTATCATGTTTAGACTTTGAGACAACTCTGAAAGTGTTTACATTTTGACAAACTTTGGATTATAAAACAATTTGAAACAATAGAGAAGTTAAAAGCCCTTGATTAATTAAAGCTGAAGAACTTTTTACTGCAGAATGATAGTTTTCAGATTGCTATATGACCTGAATGCGACAGCACTTTTATCAGTTTTTAAAGAGAATTAAGAAAACCAATAAATTGGAAAGTCAAAATATTGCTTTTTTCATCAGTCACCCTTTCACAAATGATCATTTGAATAATTTTTATGTTAAGAACCTCTTGTTCAGCAGGGTAGAATATTTTTGTTTCTGTGTGTGCTCAAGTGTTCATGTGAGTGTATAAGTCTGTGTGTGTGTGCCAACCTATCTGTGAGCATGTATGTATATGGGTATGTGTTGCAATATGATTCAATTGCAGATATTTAAGGTGAAAAAATGGTAAAAAGTACACATATTGTGCTTTCTACAGTAATGCTCCACTCAGGAAACTCCAGTATAAATTCTGACCATAACTTCTTCTTGTAAATGTTTATATAATGTTCATTTTTGCAGTGTAATTTTGCAATTTAGCATTTATGTTGGAAGTAATATAATATATACCAAGCCTACAGAGATGCTTCCACTAATTGGTCTAATAAAACAGTCCATCAAGTAATGTTTCATAATAGGAATCTGCTATAACTTCTACACCTTAAATATTTAACTTAAGAATGGATATTTTCATATACTGTTTGTCACAATGCTTCACAGTAGTGGAAATAAATTATATTCCTTTCTATAAATATATCCTAAATTCCTAAAACAATTCAATAATATGTTAATGACAGTTAACAGAGCGACTACCAGGAATATATCTAGAAGCAAATAAATTCAGTTATATTATGATTGCTTCAATAAAAGTGACTCTATCCCTAGACATGTTAATTATATCTCCTGTACAATCTTTTGCAGCACCTTCTTTTTTGATTAGAGTTTGTGCTTATTATCAGGAAGTTTCAAGAAATGAGGCTATTGTTGGAAATGGTATTGCATGATTGTAATCCCAGCACTCTGGGAGGCTGAGGCACTACAGCAAGAAGGAGCTCATCCTGGGCAAAATAAGAGCCTGAGCTCAAACTTCAGTTCTAAAAGAAATTAAGTAAGAAATAAAGAGAGAAGAGAGAGAGAGAGAGAGAGAGAGAGAGAGAGAGAGAGAGAGAGAGAGAGAGAGAGAGAGAGAGAGAGAGAGAGAGAGAGAGAGAGAGAGAGAGAGAGAGAAAGAAAGAAAGAAAGAAAGAAAGAAAGAAAGAAAGAAAGAAAGAAAGAAATCTGTTTGTGATGGTTAGGGTGCAGTGCTGACTTGGATTGGTTTTGGTATCATCACTGAAATTGGTGGAGCACCCTTTTGGTTATGTGTAGGTAGATAACTGGGGGTATGGTTTGGGGTTTATGTCTGGTCCCATTTCCCTTTTTATCTGGCATGGTTTCCTTGCTCTGCTTTTTCACTAGTGTTAACAAGTGAGTTTGGTCAACTTTTCCTTCTGCCATAACATTCCATCCTTGTATCAAACTGAACCTGGACTGGAAAACCTAAAGGTTTCAGGTAAACTAAATCTCTCCCCTTATAAATTGTGGGTTTCATGTATTGCCTCTCAGCAACATACAATTGACTTATATGTAAAAACAGTTATCTTTACTGTGTCTAACAATGTAGTTTAGATGCCTTTGGAAATGGTTTGTGGAAGCATGCAGAAAGAGTTTGAGATGTGAGCTAGAGAAGCCCTAGATTACCCTAAATAGAGCAGGAAAGGTGGTTCTAATTAGAACTCAGAAGATTAGAATGCTTGAAGGAATGCCAGCAGAAAAGGCCAAGTTTAGGAGGTTTTAATTAGGAACAAGGACTGCATTGGCAGGTAGACTAAAGATCACATTGGTTATACTCTGGCAGAACATTTATTCATATTTTCCCCTTGTCTTGAAACTGTGTAGAAGCCTGAGATTAAACATTAACGAAATTGGAGGAGGAGGAAGAGGAAATGTCAAGTCAGTCCAACATCAGACCACGATATGGCTACTTCTGGCTGCATTTAGCCATATTTTTAGTGAGATCCAGGTATAAAAGGCAAAGAAAAACATTTAAATAATGTATATTTTGTTCCAGAAGGAATAACATGTGAATTTTGGCACAAAAAAATGTAAGGTTGCTGAAGAGATTAGATCCTTTAAAATGTAACAAAAACTTTTTACAGGACCAAGAAGAAAGATGTCTTGACAACATATTAGAAATTAAAAATTGTAGGCTATAGGACTCAATTTTTTCATTTTATCTATTTGTCTTTTTTGAGATAGGAATTCACTATGTAGTTCAGAGTGACCTTGAACTAACTTTGTAGCCCATGTTGGCCATGAACCAGTAGCAATCTTCCTGGCTCAGCCAACATGTCCAGCCTCTAGGTTACAAAACTTTAAGGATTTCATTGAGAAGATATTCCCTGGGATGTTGCTCAAGAAGGGCCCCCCAGGGTGAATTTTTCTTTGTGGTTTACTTTACTCTGCTCCACCATTCAGAAATGCAGAGCCTGCTTCAGCTGTAGTCCAAAAGACCCATCTACACTTCATCTAACAGCTGACAAGTATATTATCCAGGCAATGCTGGTTTTACTGGCATATACAATACCAGAATTGTGGAATCAGGAAGGCTTCCATCTAGATTTAAATGGAAGACCTGGTAAGCCAGGCAATGAGCTCTGAGTGGGATAGCAATAAAGTAAAGGACATAATGGAAACCAAAAGACATCAATGTTGCCAAAATCATGGAATATCAGCTGAAAAAACCTGCAGGCTAAGAGTGTAACCACTCAACATAAAACTGTAAACAGTAAGCTCATATTAATTATTCTGCCCTAGCTATTTGGAACTCATTACTATTGTATGCCCTACATGTCAGATATGGAGTTCTAGGACTTAGTATCTGCACTGTTGTGTTTTATGTTTTACATTGGTCCAGTTTATTCTATGTCCCCATTCCTCCCTTTTGGGATGACAATGTTTACCCTATGCCATTGTACGTTGGGATTATGTAACTTATTTTAAATGTTTCTGAAAATTCACAGTTAATAATTTGTCTTGAGTCTCAGAAAAGATTGGATCTTGAACTTTTGAAAAATGCTAGAATTGTTCAGATTTTAGGGGAGGAAGTATTTCCAACTTTAGGCAGGATAGGTGTATTATGTCAGGTGGAATCAGGAACTGACTATTGTGTTTATTTAGAGTTTAAGTATGGCTTCAGAAAATGTTTAGTTTACCTATTGATAAGTTGTTGGATGTAGTAGTTAGAGCGATGTGTCCCCTTGAATTGGCTTTAGAGACTGCCGTGGAGTTGACGGAGGATCCCTTCTGGTATATTTGGGTAGATTATAGTGGTATGGCCTTGGTGTTTACAAGTATGTCTGATAGCTCTTGCTTTCTTTGACACTATTCCTCTGCTTCATTTTTCAAGCCTCATAGACTAAATATATTTTTCCTATCGTGCCCTTCCACCATGGAATTTCTGACCTAAAGCCAGCTGATCCTACACTAAAAACCTCTGACACTGTGAGATAAATTAAATTTCACAACTTTTAAATTTGTGGGTGTCAGACATTGCATCCCACCATGAAAATGTGACCAGTGTAGAATTCTAGTTTATTTTACAATTGATGTCATTGACAGAGATTGTGCCATGATTTCCTATCATATATATGTGCATAACCTATTTCAACATAATGAACACTTTAAAGCAGAACTGTAGTTGTCATGATTTTAAAGATACAATAATCACTCATGTCTGTCAGAAAATGGAAGCAATTAGTTTTTTGTTTGGCTGATTTTTCTGACTCTTTGTTCGTTTATTACTTTTACTTTTTGTTTGCAGAATGGTTTCTCTTTATCTTTTTCCAAATATCATCAGTGAGTGGTCGTATTTGAGATTTAGTTTTTCTACATTTTACAGGTACTGTCAACCTATAGCTGGGAACACTATAAAATCTGCAATTTTGCATATATCATTATATATATATATATATATATATATATATATATATATTCTCAGTATCTAATTTATACCTGAATTATTACTATTCCTAGACTTTTAACAGATAAAAATATAAAAAATTTGTATCAGGGAAAATTTTATGAAGGTTACCTTATTTTCTCACCACTGAGACAGAACACCTGATGTCCATAAATTAAAGAAAGAAAATTGTATTTTAGCTCACAGTTTGTACAGGTTTAAGTCTTTAGTTGGCTGGCTCCAAGGCAGGCAACATGGCAACATAGAATCAGTTTGTGGCAGGGCAGGTAGGAATCAGCAATCCAAAGAAGAATGAGTGATATCCTTTTCAGGCCATCCAATAAAGACTCACCTACTTCCACCAGATTTTACTTCCTGGTATGTGACCCAGCTATATACCAATCAGTGGACTAGTCTAGCATTATACATTCATGATCCAAACACCTCCCAAAGATTTTGGGCAGATATTTAGATATAAGACATAAGCCCATGGACTCCAAAAGGAAAAACACATCTAGTTCATCGCTTTATGCAAAATGTATTTTGTCCATCTTTAAGAGTTTAAGAGGTGCCAACGTGTTAACAATTTTGGCATTGCTGAAATTCCCAACTCCAAATTTTTCCTTTAAATGAAATTTAAGGGTTTTCTTTGCCTGGGGCCCAGGATCTGGCTTCCTGTGGGTTGTGTAAGTCCAGCGGAGGTGTGGAACTCTCCTCTTCACCTGAGGGCCAGGATTTGGGTTCCTGTCAATGGAGTAAATCCAGCAGAGGCAGGGAACCCCACCCCAGCCCGGCAAACTGTTTTCTTCCCCTGGGGCCCAGGATCCAGCTTCCTGTAGAAATCAGTGTGTAAGGAGGGAGCAGGGAATTCTGTCCCAGCCTCTCTACCACACTTGGAACAAAACTTGAAGCTTAAAAATATAGGAAAATGACAAAATGAAAGACCAAAATGCAGTCTCAAACATCCAGCCCATCCCAAGAAAGCCTAGAAGGCATGTGCATAGAAGAAAATATATGCCACATTCCTGAAATACCTGAAATAATAGTAACTGAAATAAAGAAGCAACTCTGGGAAGCCTTAAAGGAAATCAAACTAGAAATAATCTCTCAGGTACAAGAAGAAATGATAAAAGAAATGAAGGAAATGCTGAACATATCTAAAGAATACACAGTTAAAAAACTTGAGGAGATAAACAAAAAGATAGAATCCATGGATGAACAATATAAGAAACAAACAGAATATATAAAGCAGATGCAAAGAGATATGCAGGAAATAAAAAACTCCATCAAAAGTTGTAAAAACTGCCTCAATGAATGTGAAGATAGAATTTCAGACCTTGAAGACAAGATTGCAGCCAGTGAACAGGAAAGGAAATATCTTTTAAAAATAACAAGAAATCAGGAAATAACAATTCAACACCTGCAAGATGATGCAAAAAGGGACAATATAAGGTTAATAGGGATAAATGAAAAAGAAGGGAACAACATAAAGGATGTCAAGAGGATATTTAGAGAAGTAATAGCTGAAAATTTCCCAAACATGAGACTGGAAACTGATATCAAGATCAGTGAATCATATAGAACTCCAAATAGCCATAACCAAAATAAAACTACATCCAGACACATAGTGATGGCCATCCCAGAAGTCAAACAAAAGAATAGAATATTAAAAGCTGTAAGAGAGAAAAGACAGATAGCCTATAAAGGAAAACCTATCAGAATTACAGCAGACTTCTCAGCACAAACAATAAAGTCAAGAAGAGCATGGAGTGAAGTATTTAAGATTTTAAAGGAAAATGAATTCCAACCTAGGCTGATGTATCCTGCAAAACTGTCCTTCAAAATGGATGGAGAAATAAGATACTTCCATGACAAAGAACAGCTGAAAAACTACATGATAACCAAGCCAACCCTGCAAAGAATACTGAAAGACAAACTAGATGCATCTAGGAAAAAAACACTAAACAAAGCAGACAATAAAACAGAACCAAAAGACTAAGATGCAACAGCAGAAAGATAACATGTTGACAATAAACCAGTATATAACAGTTATAACCATTAATGTAAATGGTCTCAATGCATCAATTAAAATAAATTAACTGGCAGAATGGATCAAGAAACAAAATCCAGCCATATGTTGTTTACAAGAAACCCATCTAACCCAAAAGGATACCCACAGACTGAAAGTCAAAGTATGGAAAACAATACTTCATGCAACAGGAACCCCCCCAAAAAAAGCAGGGGTGGCTATTCTGTTTGCAGACAATGTGAACTTCAAGCCAATAATGATCAGAAGGGATAAAGAAGGTCACTACATACTGGTTAGGGGAAAACTCCAAGAGGAAGAGATAACTATCTTAAACATATATGCACCGAACACCAGAGCATCCAGTTATATAAAACAAGTACTAATAGAAATGGAAAACCAAGTTAACAGTGACACAATTCTAACAGGAGATCTTAACACACCATTGACACTAATGGACAGGTCAACCAGACAGAAAATCAGCGAAGAAATAAAAGAAATGAATCACACCTGTGAACAAATGGACTTAATAGACATATACAGAGTATTCCACCCAACAACAACAGAATACACATTCTTCTCAGCAGTACAAGGGTCATTTTTTAAAATAGACCACATATTAATTCACAAAAAAAATCTAAATAAATTTAAAAGTGTTGAAATTATCCCTTGCATGCTATTGGATCATAACGCTTTGAAATTAGAAATTAATGACAAAAGATACTACAAAATTCCCACAAACACATGGAAACTAAATAACACACTACTGAGTAAACACTGGGTCACAGTGGAAACCAAAGAAGAAGTTAAACACTACCTACAAGAAAATGAAAACACATATAGAACTTACCAGAATCTGTGGGATGCAATGAAAGGTGTCCTCAGAGGAAAATTTATAGCACTGAGTTCACACATCAGGAAAACAGAATGAATATAAATACATAACCTAATGTTACACCTCAAGCATCTAGAAAAAGAAGACCAAGTCAAGCCCAAAGCCAAAAGAAGAGAAGAAATTATAAAAATCAGAGCAGAAATCAATGCAATAGAGACAAAAAATCCAAAAAAAAAAAATCAATGAATCAAACAGTTGGTTCTTTGAAAGAATAAATAAAATTGATAAGCCCCTAGTCAACTTTATTTTAAAAAGGGAAGAAAAAGCTCAAATACATGCAATAAGAAATGAAAGAGGAGAAATCACTACAGACCCTATAGAAATACAGAAAATCATCAAAACCTATTTCAAAAACCTCTACTCTCAAAGGTTTGATAACACAGAGGAAATGGACAGATTCCTAAAAGCATACGAAGTACCAAAGCTAGGTCATGAAGATGTAAAACTACTGAATAACCCAATTTCTATTAATGCAATCAAAAATGTAATTAAATCCTTACCTACAAAGAAAAGCCCAGGCTCAGATGGATTCACTGAAGAATTCTACAATAAATATAAAGAAGACCTAATCCCAACACTCCTGAAACTCTTCAATGAAATTGGAAAAGAAGCAATCCCCCCCAAGTCATTCCTGGAAGCAAATATTACTCTAGTACCAAAACCTGAGAAAGACCCAAGTAAAAAAGAGAACTGCAGACCAATCTCCCTAATGAACACAGATGCAAAAATTCTCAATAAAATATTGGCAAATAGGATGCAGCAAATCATCAAGAAGATCATACACCATGACCAAGTGGGATTCATCCCAGGCATGCAGGGATGGTTCAGTATGCATAAATCAATTAATGTAATACACCATATCAATAGAGCCAAAAGTAAGAATCCCATGATAATTTCTATAGATGCAGAAAAAGCTTTTGATAAGGTCCAACATTCATTCATGATAAGAACCCTACAGGAAATTGGAATAGAAGGTCTTTACCTAAATATAATAAAGGCCATCTATGACAAACCAACAGCCAATATCATAGTAAATGGCCCAATATTGAAGGCCTTTACTTTAAAATCAGGCCCAAGACAAGGATGTCCCTTATCACTGCTCCTATTTAATATGGTACTGGAAATACTAGCCAAAGCAGTCATACAAGAGAGAGAAATAAAAGGCATAAAGATAGGAAAAGTAGTAGTTAAGGTATCATTATTGGCAGATGACATGATACTCTACATGAAAGATCTCCAAAACTCCATTGAAAGACTGCTAGATATAATAAATAAATTTAGTAATGTAGCTGGCTATAAAATCAGTACTCAAAAATCAATAGCATTCCTATACACTAACAACAAAGTCACAGAAAGAGAAATAAGAGAAGCCACATCCTTCACACTAGCAACCAAAAAAAAAATGAAATATCTAGGAATTACTCTCATGAAAGATGTAAAAGACCTGTACTGGGAAAATTATATTACACTGAAAAATGAAATTGAAGATGATCTCAGAAAATGGAAAGACATCCCTTTCTCATGGATAGGAAGAATAAATATTGTGAAAATGGCTATTTTCCCAAAACTTTTATACAGATTCAATGCAATCCAAAAAAAAAAAAAAAAAAAAAAAAAAAAAAAAAAAAAAAAACATCAACATAACTAATAGAACTCGAGAAATCACTCCTAAAATTCATCTGGAGTGAGAAGAGACCTAGAGTAGCAAGGGCAGTTCTAAGCAGCAAAGGCAAGTCAGGAGGTATCACAATCCCTGACTTGAAATTATACTACAAAGCAACCGTAGTAAAATCAACATGGTACTGGAACCAAAACAGAGCTGAAGATCAGTGGAATCGATTAGAAGATACAACTACAACTCCAAATGCACTCAACCACCTTATCTTTGATAAAGGGGCCAAACATGTTCACTGGGAGAATGACAGTCTCTTTAATAAATGAGGCTGGAAAAGCTGGCTCTCCATATGTCGAAAACTAAAACTAGACCCATGCCTATCACCATGTACTAAAATGAAATTGAAGTGGATCAAAGATCTAAATATTAAAACAGAAACACTAAATCTATTGGAAGACAAATTGGGTAAAAACCTTGAAGATATAGGAGTAGGTAGAGAATTCATGAACTGGACTCAAACCCCACGGGAAATACTTTCCAGAATCAATAACTGGGATCACCTCTTATTAAAAAGTTTCTGCAGGTCAAAAGAAGTCACCAGCATGGTGAGAAGGAAACCCACAAACTGGGAAAAAATCTTAGTGAACTGCCGCTCAGACAAAGGACTTCTGTCTAAAACATATAAAGAATTAAAAAAAAAATCAGACCCCGAAAATTCAAAGACCCAATCCAAAAATGGGCATCTGAGATGAATAAACAATTCTCAGATGAAGAAATACAAATGGCACATAAATATATTAAAAAAAATGTTCATCATTGGTCGTTAGAGAAATGCAAATCAAAACCACAGTGAGATTTCATCTCACTCCTGAAAGAATGGTCAAGATCAAGAAAACCAACAACAACAAATGCTGGAGAGGCTGTGGAAAAAAGGAACTCTCCTGCACTCTTGGTGGGAGTGTAGACTAGTGCAACCATTGTGGAGGTCAGTCTGGAGATTTCTCAGAAAACTAGGACTGGAAGCCCTATATGACCCAGCTATACCACTTCTAGGCATATTCCCAGAAGAAATGAAAGCATCATACCACAGTGATATATGTGCATCCATGTTTATAGCAGCACAATTTGTAATAGCCAGATCTTGGAAAACAACCTAAGTGTTCATCAACTGAAGAATGGATAAAAAAGTTGTGGTATTTTTATACAATGGAGTACTACTCAGTTATAAAGAATGAACGCATTGAGACATTTATCAATAAATGGACGCAGCTTGAGACCATACTCATAAGTGAAATAAATCAAACTCATGTGTATAAATACTGAATCATTTCCCTAGTGTAGGAAATGATAAGAATACATAGAAGTATGTGGTAATCATGATTCCCAATCATATTGGTTTGAAGCCATACAATGTTTTCACTCATTAACCACAATGGTTTTAACCTAGGTTGTTTGATTTTAATATCTATGATAGCATGAATAGCTATTTTGAAGAAAGCAACACCATATAAAAGCTAGTGTTGATTTAATATTGTCTTGTTTTGAAGTCCCATCAAGCTGTAGTACATCTATTTCCACTGGTTTTAACATGTTGTATCTTATTATATTTTACTATATGCTATAGTATAAACAAAATTCTTTATAGGCAAAGAAATAATATAGAAACCATTGTTTGTTTTCTATTACCAGGTTCTAAATACCCTGTAATTCTTGCCTTCTCTTGAAAGGCTTCACCCTGTCTAGATATGCTTGATATTATAGCATGCGAAGTTGCACTCAAATAATTTAAGGAAAGAGGTACTATGCTGACTACTACTATGTTAGATTATCTGGTGGTGAAACACAGTGACGCTTGAATTACTCGGTTCTGCCCTGTGTTGTTCTATTACAATGTCCCCTCTTATCTCAATCTCTTCCCTATTTTTTTAAATTAACCTATTTTCTCTCATTTTTAATTAAAGGAAAACTAAATTAAAAATAATGGGGTATATTATAGTAACTTTTTTCTTGTCCTATTAACCTTACTTGAATCCCAGTATTGCTCTCCCCATCTTGTTCTGTCTGATTATTATATATTCTATTTTGTTTGATAGTATCAAGTTTGAGGGTATAGGCAATCACTTTGAAGGCAATAAGATATACTAGGATGCCCAATATGGATTGAATATTATCCTTTTTTTTTTTAAGTCTTGTAAGGTCCTCAGTGTAGGTTTTATTGGTTTTGTTCTGTACTGTTTTGATCAATTCTATTATATCTAATGATATAGACAACTCAGTTTAAAAATACCAAGAGGCACAATGGTAACCACTTGTGATCACCTGGTATTCTATTTTTGCGTCACATACTTTGCCCAAACTTTTGTTCTGACTCTATTTTGCTTAGTCACATTTGGTTTTATTCTCTTCAAAAAAGTAATAAGAATTGTGATAGTAATAAAACCCTAAAATTCTAATTGTTACTGTAAAAAAAGAGGAAAATAAGGTGGACTAAGGGATATAACTGCAGGTATATTCAAGTGTGAATGATGGAAAAGCATATAAGTGAGCTTTTGTTGGATCATTGAACGGAACTGTCTCCAATTTCACTGTATGAATGTTCACTTTATATGCTTTAATTTAGTGATATGGACAACTGTTTCAGGGAAGATAATATGTAACCTATTAACTGGTGATTTCATACTGTATATATTTTTCTAGAAATACTGAATTATTTGTACCCTTTTACCGTATTTTTATGTCCTTTCTTTTTTTTTTTTTCTTCTCTCTTTAAATAAAAAAATGAAATTTAAGAAAAAATTCTTAGCTGGAAGTCAATGTCACAAATGTAAAGAAAGTTAAATACTTCCAAAAATATAATGACACAAGATAAACATCTCTATCCTGAAAGGTGGAAATAGTGAGCTAGAAAGAAATAGGACAAAAGCCAGACCAAAATCCAGCAAGGCAAATATTATATCCTGCATTTCCAAAATCAACACCTAAAGCAATCTGTGAAATCCAAAGGACTTGAATGATACCACCCCTACAGCACTACTGATGTTTCCATTCCTCTCTTGGGACATCTTTGCTCAATCTTTGTGGCTTTCCTCTACTACTGTATGTTCTTCACTTCTCCAACCTTTTGAAGTATCCATTACACTATTGGCTTCATACTCACAGCTTTATACACTGCTCTCTCAAGAGTACATTGTCTGACCATCCAGGCCTTATTCTAAAATCTAGGTAGAAGCTGTCTTGACCTCACAACTCTAGAATTCAGCATCAACTTAAAGCCAGAACAGTGTTCTATCAAAAATTCCTTTGTCAGCTGGAACAGTAGCCAGCCTTCCTTCTCTTTTGGCTACAGTTGTAGAGTGCCTGAATTACTGAGCAGCATGAATGCATTCTAAAGACCAAATTCCCTAGGCCACTGCTATACTAAAGCATAATGCCCTTTCATCTTTATAATTTTGAGGCTGAAAATGTTGGAGTTTCATCGGTTCTTGTGATGCTCTCAGGCCATCTTCTCTATTGTCTTATTCTGAAGTGCAATGCTTGGCTTTTTACCAGTAATTTGCTTAGGAATGAAGTTCTCTTCTGCTTCATTTCTGCAATCTGCTGTGTTACTGGGGATTCCTTTCTGACAAAACTCAAAACTCTAAACATCATTCAGCATATATGTGTAAATACCATACTGTCTCCCTAGTGTAAGAAACTGAAAGAGTAAATAAGATCCAAAATCTACAATGGATATTGTAAAAGGGTAAGAAACTGCTCAAAGAGGAAAGATAACCTAGATAGGGGAAAGGAAAAACAAAGGAAGGGAAAAGAAAAAAGATATATCTTTTTATTTATACATAAAGTAGCTAAGATGATTATACCACTAATTCTATTAGTTCTTAGAAAAGAACAGTTAATGCTCATATGGTTAGATCAATTTTGCATGTTTATAATTAGTAATCAAAATAACTCTTGAAGATAACAATATGCAATATTATAACCATTGTTAAATTCATATCTTCTTTTGAAAGCCTGTATTGTTATTGTTTGGGGATTTTTGTTGTAATTGATGTTGTTTGTATATCTTTTGGTTCTTGTTTTTCTTTTCTATTATTTTCTCTTTAAAATCAAATACAAAAAATACTCAGTAGAATTCTTTGCTCTTGATTTTCATTATAGATATGGCTAACAATCCCCAACAATATCCATGCCGCCATCTTAACATTAGATAACTTGAAGTTTCTAGTCCAATGTTCTTATCCCAGTCTCCCACAATGTTTCATAATAGGACTAAAATGGGAACAAATTTTCTGCCAGATGGTGACATAGATGGCCTGGGGGTCCAATTGCCAATGTAGCACTTGTTCTTATCTAAAATCTACTGAATCTGGTCTTTACCAACTCTATTTCTTTCTTTCTTCCTTTCTTTCTTTCTTTCTTTCTTTCTTTCTTTCTTTCTTTCTTTCTTTCTTTCTTTCTTTGTTTCTTTCTTTCTTTCTTTCTTTCTTTCTTTCTTTCTTTCTTTCTTCCTTTCTTTCTTTCTTTCTTGATACTGGGGATTGAACTCACAATCTTGCACTTGCCAAGCAGGCACCTGCCAGCTATATTTCTATCAACATTTTGGCCTCTGAGCTTTAACCAGAATCTCCCATGAAGCTTAACTTTCAGCATTCTAAGGCTGCCTCTTAATTTGGCATTACAAAACCTTTCTAAATTCTAGCCCTAAGTCACTTTGAAACGGAGCTGAATCACAGAACTAATGATCACAACAAGGATACATTTTTTCTGATTCCAAAATCTGTATCGTGTCAGTGATCATTAATAAATAATTTAATATAAGTATATATATATATATGTCTATTTTCTATCTTTATATCTTATCTATTGATAATCTATCTTCTATCTTTCTATCTTATCTATATCTATCTATCTATCATCTATCTACCTACCTACCTAACTGCCTACTTATCTACAAGGCAGAATGAAACTCAGTGTTGAGTCCTGTTGTGGGTTCCTATCAGGAAGCTGAAAGATCTGAGCTGAAAAGGCACAGTCTGCCCTGGAAGCTAGGAGACAAATGTCCAGTGAAATGGCAAAGTCTAGTGCTCTTCCAAATAAACAAAGGTGAGCCTTCCTTCATCTTTCTGTTTTTATTCCATTCACATTACAAGCCTATTAATTGGTCCCATTCACACCAGGATGGATCTTCTGTTTTCAATAAACCCATTCAGCCAATCCCAGAAGTATGCTAAGTCAATCAGTTGAGCATTTCTTATTCAAAATGACGGTTAACTATAACAAAGATGAAAATGATAATGCATAACATAGTGAAACAACTTAACCACATTTTATTCTATCAGGAGATAAACTGAAATAAGGCCATGACATACTTTACAGTTTCTCCTGGGATCCTAACCAAAAATACATATGTAATTCAATAGTTTTATTTCATTGATAGATAAAATTGGAAATTTTATTTATTTATGTGACTTTCTGATGAATACTATATTTACACTGTAGTATGACTAAATTTACATGATGTTCATATCAAATTTTTGTGAAGAAAATGCTCAAAATATAGTCTTTTATAATTTAATTTTGTTTCATTATTTTATTTTCTTTATTGACATAAAATCATGTGTATTGATTGCACACAACTTGTTATTTTGATACATATTAATTTTAGAATGACTGAATCTAACCAATAAATATGCATTACCTTGCACAATTATTATTTTTGTGGTGAGAACACATACCATCCATCCTTTTAACATTTTCCAAGAACACAAAGCTTTGTTATTGATTACATGTAGTATGCTGCTGAGTAGATGCCTCATACTTATCCCTCCTAACATTAATTTTGTATCCTTTTACCAATACCCCTCTCAACCACCCCAGAATGTGAATTAGTACAAACCTCGATGAAAAAGGGAAGATTTTAGAGGTAATTTCATAGAATTACCATATGATCTATCAATTTTACTACTGTATTTATGCAGAGAGTAAGCAGAATCAATACATCAAAAATATATCTAACTCTCATGTTGTTTGCATGGTTGTTAACTATAGCCAAGGTATGTATATGGCATAAAAATTCTCCAAATGATGTTAACGCATTCTATTTTTTTCCTATTCCTTTCTTATCTTTCCCTTTTGCCCATCCTAATTCCTTTTTACTTTTCACAAATTTCTTCCCATTTCACAATATTTATTGTGAATTTTGAATATTGTTTACACTTTAAGTTCCTCACACCAAGGAGACAATATAATGCTTACACCTGTGAGTCTGATTTATTTCACTTATGAGTATGATCTTTAATTGCATCTATTTACCTATAAAAGTCCCAGAATTATCCTTCTTTATTCATTGTATAAAAAGACCACATATATTTTATCTAGTCCTCAATTGATGGTTATTTAGGTTGTTTCCATGATTAGATATTACAAATTGTGTTGCTATAAATATGGTTGCACATATGTCACTTTGGTATGATGATTTAAATTTTCTGAGAAGATACTAAGAACGTGAATAGCTAGATTGAATGCGATCTACAATTCTACAATCTAGTTTTATGAGGGATCTCCATACTGACTTTCACAATGGTTGCACCAATCTCTACTCCCACTAAAAATGTAAATTTGCTTTTTGTTCATGTTCACAGCCCTATCAACATTTGTTATTAGTTGATTTCTTTTTTTTTTAAATTTTATTTAAGGAGAAAAAAAGAAACAAAGGGTACAAGTTATACAGAATTTCAAAAAAAATAAACAGTAGGAAACCACTAGTTAATTACATATTGTCATCTTAGAAATAGTTTTTGAAGTTACAAAATTAAAGCATATAGAGGGGACTTTCAAACAGTGAGACTGAAACAGTTTTGTTCAATGATCCAACAAAACTCAGTAATATGGTAATCAATTTATACACTTAAATATATATGCTGTTATATCTTTTAGAGAACTTTCTTTTCCTTTCTTTTGTACAATGACAATTACACATTTTGGGTTTTGTTGCTCCCACAGTTCTTATTAATCTTTTTTTTTTGAAGAAAGTAAAACCAAATGTGACATACCAGGACAGAGTCAGTCAAATCAAAAGGATGGACATAATACATAATGTAAAAACAAAATACAAGGTGATCAACAATGGTTACCATAATGCCTCTTGCTATCTTGAAAAGAATTGCCTATATCATCAGTTATAATAACATTGAACAAAACAGTAAAGAATAAGACCAATAAAACCAAAACATTGGAGACATTAGAGGACTTCAAAAGAAGATAATAGTCAACCAGAATGGGTGTCACAATGAATCTTATTGTCTTCATAGTTGTTGCCTATACTTTCAAATTTGGTACTATCAAGCATAACAGAATTAAGGAAAATCAGTCAACACAAGATGGTGAGAGCAATACAGACTTTCAAATCAAGTTAATAGGAAAACAAATTGGGTTACTGTAATATATCCTGCTATTTTTTATTTATTTTCCCTTAATTAAAATGATAAAAATTAAAAAATAGATAATAAAAAGGAGATTGAGATTAAAAAAAAGAGGGCATAACAACAAAACAGTGCAGGTCAAAACATAGCCATTTAAGCAAAATAGTGTTTCACTACAAGATAATCTCGACATAATAGTAGTTATCATCGTGCCTCTTTCCTTAAAATCTTTGGGTATAACTTCGAATATTGTAACATCAAACATATCAAGACAATGTAAAACTGTTCAAGAGAATGACAGTATTACAGGGTATTTAGAATCAAGTAACAGAAAATGAACAATGGTTTCTGTATAATCTCCTTGTCTATAAAAGTTTTTGTTTATATTATCACATATAATAAAATCCAAAAGATACAACTGCTTAAAGTTGATGGAGACAGAAGAACAAAAGCTTGATGGGACTTCAAAACAAAAGGACATTAAATCAGCACTACCTATTATGATGTCTTGTTTTATCCAAAATGGCTGTTCTTACCATCCAACCCTCTCTGCCTCATTTCTCTTGAGCTCCTTTTCTGTCATTAGTTGTCAGTTTGTCCTCTTCATTTCGTTTTTTTTGCTCTATTCATTGTGGCCTCTCTGCCACTGTTTCTGGAATAAGATTTTTCATTTTTGGAATATCCTGAAGTAATCTCTGTAGAGTTAAATTGGTGGTTGCAAATTCCCCTAGTTCTTTTTTATCCTGGAAGCACCTTGTTTTTCCATCAATTTCTAGGGACAGTTGTGCAGGATATATCAATCTTGGTTGGAGGTTATTATCTTTCAAAGCTTGAATTATTTCCCCCATACTCTTCGTGATTTGATGGTTTGTGCCGAGAAGTCTGCTGTAATTCTGATGGGTGTTCCCTTGTAAGTGATCTGTTTCTTGTCTTTGATGGCTTTTAATATTCTGTTCTTATATTGGATTTCTGGAATTTTGATTATTATATGCCTGGGTGTAGCTCTGTTTGGGTTGTAGGTGGCTGGGGTCCTGAATGCCTCATACATCTGAGTATCTTTACCTTTTGCTAAATTAGGGAAATTCTCCTGGATTATTTCTGTGAATAGATTTTGTAGTTCATTTGTTTGAGTCCCTACTTCTCTTTTATGTTCTTAATTCTTAAGTTATAGATCTTCTTATCACCTTCTAGTCTTTGTATCATTGCTGTTTGTTTTCTTGTTATTTTAAGATGTTTTTCATTTCATGCTCCCACCTTACAAATCTGTCCTCCAGTTCTGATAATCTATCCTTAGTTTCTTTCAAACTGTTATGCCAGCGTTCAATAGAGTTTTTAGTAATCTCTTTGAACCTGCTTCATGTATTCTATACTTTCTCTATTTTCTCCATCAAACAATTCTCCCTTTTTTTTCTGTTCTTCCATTCCACCATCTGTTTTTTCTTGGGCAGGGCTTAACATTTCTCTAACTATTCTACTTATTTCTTTCTTTATTTCATTAAATACTTCATTATTGAACTCATCTATGAGGCTCTGGAGATACCGCTTTATTTCTATACGTGCCGTGTCTGGTATTGCATCTTTTCTGTCTTAATTCTCTTTTACATTTACCTTTCCTGGATCAGTGTTCTCAGGATTGGGGACTGAGGACCCTTTATAGTTGCTCCCTTTTCCCATACATTTTGTTCCTTCCATACAAGCATATGTAGGAGGCCCTGTTTTTTTTTTCTTCTTCTTCTTTTTTTCTCTTTGTCTGTTACAATTTGTTTGAATCCACCAGCTAGGTTTTCCCACCCACTGCAGTGTACTAGGGAGACACTGACCTGGCAGCCTCTGCTGGGCCCACCCCTCCAGGTCAACCTACTGAATGCTTCACTGCTGCAGTGCACAGCCAGGCACAGGGACTTGATTTGGGCTAGTCTACTGGATCTTAGTCCACAGTGTCACCTGGCCAAGCGCTCCCCACAACTCCCGCTTGAGAGGGAAATATGCAACTAAAGTCACTGCAGGTCCCTGTTCTGGCTAGTCTGCTCATTCCCAAAATGTCCTCTGTTGGAGCCTCCTAGTCTATGAAAGGGTCCTCATTTCTCTCACTCACGGCAGGTCGATGCAGGACTCCCTGCCAGTCCTGCTATCAATGCCATTTGGTTCGCAGATTCCAGCTCTCAGAACTTTCACAGGTCTCTCTCCCTGCTGTGCGCATTGGGACGCATTATTGACAGCAGGAAATTCAAATCACGGCTTCCAATGGTGCGGGATCTGGCTTCCGCAATGAGATTTTATCTGTTCCTGTTATAGCATCAGGACTGCATTTCCAGTTGGTTTCTCTCAGCTTAGTTCATTCCTGGGTCGGCAGGGTACATCTCCCCTTGCGTAGGACTCCTCACATGGCACCACTCCTGGATTCTAAACTGGTAATCTCAGAGAGCCTCCATGATTGCTGTTATTTGTCCACCATGTTCTCCCAGAAGTCTTAGTTGATTTCTTGATGACAACCATTTTTTCTGGAATGAGATGGAATCTGAGTGTTTTTTGTTTTTGTTTTTGGTTTTTTTTTTTTTTTGCATCTGTCAAATAAGCAAAGATTTTTTTCATAGATTAATTCATCATTTGTATTTTTTCATCTGAGAAGTACTTATTTAATTCAGATACCATTTTAAGTTTGGGTTTTTGAAGTCTGGAAGGCATTTTTGTTCAATTCTTTATATGTTCTAGATATACGTCCTCTAAGGGAAAGTTAGCTGAAACATTTTCTCAGTCTGTGGATTGTCTTCTCATTCTGTTGGTAATTTCCTTTGATGTGTAAAAGCTTTTTAATAAATTGAGATCACAGCTATTGATTCTTTGAAAAAATTCCTGTGCAGTCTGGATTTTGTTCATGAAGTCTCTGTGTATACCTGTGTCTTCAAGTGTTCTGTCTACTTTCTCCTCTGGTGTACTTAATGATTCTGTTTTAATGTTTACATGCTTGATCCATTGTAATTTTAGTTTAATGCCTAGTGACAGATATGAGTAATTTATGAAAAACACACAGCCAATGTCATGATAAGCACTCTAAAATTGAAATCTATGACTCTTGCAATCAAGAACAAGACAAAGATGTCCACTATCACAACTCCTGGGTAATATATTTTGGAAGACATTAGCCGGGGCAAGTAGACAAGAAAAATACATAAATGCAATAAAAATAGGAAAGGAAGAAGTTAAATTATCATTATTTTTGGATGACATGATACTCTACATAAAAGATGCTAAAAATTCTGCCAAAAATTCTTCTAGATCTAATGACCAAATTTAGATGTGTACATAGATACAATGTCAGCACACTAAAATCAACATTCCTGTACACAAACAACAAATTCAATGATAAAGAAAGTAGAGAAACACACTTCAAAATAGCATCCAAAAAAGAAATACCTAGGAATCAATCTAACAAAGGAAGTAAAGTATCTGTACATTTAAAATCACAGTGCTCTGAAAAACGAGTTCAAAAGAATATAAGAAAACATAAAGATATCACTTGCTCATGGAAAGAAAGAACAAATATTGTGAGAATGGCCATAAGCCCAAAATTACTTTTTCAGATTTAATGTAACTTCAATAAAAGTACTATTAGCATATCTCACAGAACTAGAGAAAATATTTGTAAAATTCAGTTGGAAACTGAAGAGACCTAAAATAGTAAGAGCTACTCTGGGAAACAGAGACAATGCAGGAAGCATCACAATCCCTGAATTGAAATTTTACCATGAAGTTACTATGATAAAATCAGCATAGTACCGTCAAAGAAGCAGACATAAACAGTATGACAGATTATAAGATGGACACATTCAGGCACCTTATCCTTAAGAAAGAGACCAAGCATGGGCATTGGAGGAAAGATAAATTCTTTTTTTTTTTTTTTTTTTTTTTTGGTCTTTTTCGTTTTTATTGGTACCAGGGATCGAACTCATGACTGCCTGCTTGCAAGGCAGGCGCTTATGACGCTGAGCCAAATCCCCAGCCCCCGAAAGATAAATTCTTTAATAAATTGTGCTGGAAAATTGGCTTTTTGTGTACTAAAGACTAAAAATTGTTTTATTCCAAAACAAACATGCATTTTTAAGTTTAAACTCTGAAAGTTGTTTAATGTTTTCAAGTATTTACAGCAAAATTTTAGATAGGAAGCACTGAAAGGGGAGATGCTTGATATTACTTTTCCAGTTGTAATAATCTTCAATTAATTAGGATGTGGCCTTTGTCCACTAACAATACAGAATTCACATTCATAATATTCAAATCTGAAAGTACCAAAATGTGGAAAATACAAGACTCATGAGACATTTTGGACTCTATATATGGAAAATTCTACACTTCACCTTCTGTATAAAGTTGCAGTAAAATATACAGTACATTAAAAATATTGTAAAAACTATCACACTATGTGCATAAGGTGCATGTAAAACAATTGAAATTTTCATGTTTTGATTTCAGGGCCACCACTAAGATGCAAATCTTCTGAAATTTGAAAAAAAAAAAACACTCCTAGTATCAAACATTTCCAATGAGGGATGCATGACCAGTAATATAAATTCCGTAATATAGTACTTTACTATAAAAATAAAACACAGAGCACAAAAGTGTATTAGACTAGTGCCTAAGACAATAGTTGGTTGAGAAATAATAGTCAAAATGTTCAAAGTTTAGTCATACAAGATTAATAAATCTAAGAATAGGTTGTATAGCACAGAGCCTAGAGTTAATATTGTATTACATAGTTAAAATTTGCTAGGTAGGTAGATCTTAGATTCTTTTCTTCCTCCTTCCATAAAACAGTTTAGAAAAATTACATATACAGCATAGTAGGTACAGTAAATATTAAGGCCTTTGAGTTTTGTGGTCACTTTCAGATGCCTTGAGTTTTCTGAAAGTTTTCAGCTTTTTGAGTTACTAAAAGTAAAGTTAGATTTTATTAAATTTATTAACACAAACATTAAATTGTACTCTACCTCAATAGCCATAATCTCATCCCATGTTTCTTCAGATCAGCTAATCACATAAGGTGGGCTGGGCTTTGGCCTCCCTTGTCTCCCAGCCTATGTGCTGGAAGGGGCTGGTGTCTGGTTCTCTTTCCCATGACCCGTGCATAGTGACGACTCACATGGAACTGGCTGGCTTCTTATTATGCTCCTAGCAGACTGATCATGGCACTGACTCACAGGAAAGGCCCAGTTATTTTGTTGTTCTCCCCACAGCTTGCACATGTCACTGACTCACAGGAAGGTGCTGACATCTGTTTCTCTTCCCCACTTCCACATTTTTCATTTTTAAGAGCTACAATGTGATTGTTGATTCCTGTGTGCATCCAGTAATAGACAATTCACAGTAATTAGTGTATATTTTGCATTACCCTTTTATCATTTCTTTATGGAACGTACATTCAAAATCTTGTCTTAGGTACTTTGAGATACATTATTGGATTATTGTTAACTATATTCACCCTACTGTGTCATATGATAAAGAACTTAATCTATCTAACTGTATTATTGTGTCTATTAACAAAATTATCCTCATCTTTCCTCCTCTGTACTCTTCATACTCTCTGGTAAACACTTCTCTTTCCCTGCCCTGTGGCACTGTGATCCATGAAATAATTTTTTTAGGATACCACTATGAAACAGAAATAGTTGATTTGATAACTGATCCAATAACGGAGATTACTAAGTGACAAATATTCAGGTAACATCCAATGCTGGAAACAGAAGATTTGCATTGTGGATGGGATAGAGCAGGACAGTGTGTTTTACATTTTAGATATAAAATATCTCCCAAAATTCTGATACATTCAGAGATAAAACTTCTGGAAGATGAATGGATCTTGAAAGTTCAGTAATCATCAATGGAGTAATCATTGGTGAATTCGTAGTTCAATGTGCTGTCAGAACCTATGGCTACATTGGAAAGTGTGGGGCACTGAAGGTATGACATGAAAGGCTGTTTTCTGTCACCAGCTCCCTTTTTCTCTCTCTGATTTTGTGCAGCCATAGATTGAGCATCTTTTTTTTTACAATTTTCTCCTGCCATATAATTTTTGCTTCAAGGCCAGCCCAAATAATGGACTGAATCCTCTGAAGACACGAACTAAAATAAATCTCCCCTACATAAGTGTGGATGCCAGATATTTTGATGAAATGATAGAAAGCTAAGCAATAAAGAAAACTGGTATTGAATAAATGAGGCTATTGTGATTTTAGCTGATCATGTGATTTAGAAAGACTTGGAACTGGTTTGTGGGAGGTGTTCTGGGGTGGCTTGGAGATTCAGTCTACAGAAGCCATAAGATGTTTCACACAGAGCTTGATGAGTCATTTTGATTGGTAGTCAGACTAGTCTGCTGACAGGTATACAGCAAGAGTTATACACTTGCAATTAGAAATGAGGGCTATATTGGCGATTGGACTAGAGGACATTCATGTTACATTCTGGCAAAGAACTTGTCTTCATTTCACCATGCCTTGAGGCATTATTTGAGGCTGAATGTAAAGGTAGAGGACTAATTAATCTGGTAAACAAAATTTTAAGGCAGGCTAACTCAGATAGTAGTATCAATACTCATGTCAGCTTTTAGTGATATCTATAGTATTAATCAAGAATAAAAATCAGGAGACCAGGATTTAGCTTAATTGCACAGTGCATATCTGGCAAGCATGAGGTACTGAGTTCAATTCCAAGTACCCCTCCCAAAAAAGAATAAAAATCAGAGCCAGGCTATCTGAAAAATTTGCAACATATCCAGAGATGATATGCATGTGAATGGGTCCACAGCAGGTATGATTTTGAGCATAGTCCATTAAAATAAATCCACATATTTTGAACCAGGACAATAAGAAAGATGTGGGGGCTGGGGATTTAGCTCAGCCACATAAAGCACCTGCCTTGCAAGCAGGCAGTCATGAGTTTGATCCCTGTTACTGATAAAAACGAAAAAGACAAAAAAAAAAAATAAGAAAGATTTCATTGAGGGCATCGCAAGAATTGGCTATAAGCCACATGTGCAAGATTTAAATATTCAGAAGCAGAAAGATTTGAAAGACTATGCTTTGAGATGAGAACCCAAGAACACATGCCCCCTCAGTGCTGCCTAGGAAACTGCATTCCTATTTCACTTTTCTGGCCATTCAGTGATTCCCATAGCTATGCTCCATAAGATTGTAGCTGGTGTGCTTCTATAGGAATGCAGAGTACAAGTGTTGTGGGTCAGGGATGATTTGACCCAGGTTTAATAGTAAAGCTTCAGAAGACAAGCATTATGTCCCCGTGGAGTGATGTATGAAGACACAGGAATAAATATAACTGTTCAGTGAAGACCTCATGAAGTAACAAATGCCAGCAAATTGGAATTCCTGCAAAGAAAAGCTGCAGGTCACAAATAAATCCAGGCAAATCGTGAAACAGTGTGGGCTGCAGTTGGAAAGGTCATAGGGCTGCCCACAACTTTGGGAGTTCAGTTTTTACCACCATATGGTAAATATATAGTCCCAAGGTTTAATGCCTGGCCTACTGGATTTCATTTTTGCTGTGTTCCAATTTCTTTTTAGTCCTCTATTTCCCTCTTTTAGAATGAGGATGATAACCCTATGCCTTTGTTTACTGATAGTATTTAGCAGTCCTTTTGATTTTCATAGGTCATCACAGTAAGAATTTGCCTTGAGACTCAAAAGAGACTTTTTTTTGTCTTTTTCCTTTTTATCGGTACCAGGGATCGAACACAAGACTACCTGCTTGCAAGGCAGGTGCTTATGCCACTGAGCTAAATCCCCAGCCCCAAGAGACTTTTGTGTTGTATTTTTAAGCAATGTTGGAACAATTAAGAGTTTGTCAACTCTTTCTGGTTGCCTCGGTTACTTTTTTTCTCATCGTTAAGACAAAATACCTGGTAACAAAAGTTAGGGGAGGGAAGATTTATTTCTTACAGGTTGGAAATTTCAGTCCATATTCAGTTAGCTCCAAGTGGCAAGGTGGCATGGTGGAGCTGCCATTCTTGGCCAGCTACAAACAGCAAGGTGCAAATGGGCAAAAGAGAAAAACAATCCTTCTTCTGATTGTTACAGTGTACGTTGGTTACACCCTCGAGTGGGTGTAGCAATCACACCACCAATCTGAGCACTAGACAATGAAACAATCATAAATGCCTGATTCAGTTGTGTCAATGATTGTATGAGACTTGGGATGCCACTGACATTAACCATGACATTGGTAGTGAATGCAATTTGCCTAATGAGAGGGACACAAGTCCTTTGATGCTTTGGAGTGGAATATTTTGGTTTGGACCTTAAATGTTCCCAAAAGTCTCATGTGTTCAGAAATGGGATTTTTACATGATGATTAGATCACTGGGCTGCTATAGACACCGGTGTATTAATCCATTGGTGAGTTTAGCACTGAATATATTGAAAGGAGGTGGAGCCTTCTTGGAGGAGATAGGTTATTCCGGAGGTAGGTAACTTGGACAGGTGTATTCATGTCTCTGGCTCCTCTTTTCCTCTTTCTTTGCTTCATGCCTCCCAGGGGTTGAGTCACTTTCATCTATAAGGCCATTCCCTATAGCGCTATTTCTGCCTTGGTGCTAGTTGAGCATGAACTGATCTTCTGAAACCATGAACCCAGATTTATTGCTCTTTTCTAAATTATGGAGATCACAGATTTTGTTCCAACCACTGGAAATCTGATCAATAGAGCATTATATTTAATCACTAAATTTATAAAGAAACACAATTTAAAACTTACAAATTGTTTACTTGTGGAATTTTACATTATGCATTTTTGGACTATAGTTTTCAACAAGTTGATAAGGGAAGCTATGAAAAATGAAATAGGACAAGGGGGACTATTATACTTAGTGAACTCACCACTATAAAGATAGGTTTAAATCTAAAATATGTAAATAAAAATGAAAGCATAAACTTTCTGAAGCTACTCCAAGAAAATTTGTATTAAAATCTTAGCAACCACATGCGGGGACTAGGAAGATCCAGCAAGAAGCAAACTAGTCAGCCTCTCTGGTAAGCTGTGCAAGCCATGTGACATACAGAAAGAGAAAATTCAGGATCTTCTGAGAATCAGCCATGCTGAGGCTGGGAGTATCCAACAAGAAGCTAACTAGCCAGCCTTTCTGGTAAGCAGTGCAAGTCACATGGCTTCCAGGAAGAGAAAAGGCAGTATCTCCTATGAGACTACCACATTGATAGCAACTAAGCTACATAAAGCAACTACAAACTTCTATTCTCTGGTTGATTTTACAGGACTGGGGCCAGTGGTCTGAGCATCTCTGGGGAGGATGACACTATGCAATATAGCAAATATGGGGGATTTCTTCTATCTTGTCTTTGAAATCCAAAATTATTTGCACTGTTTTCCTTTGTTCTGATGGTTTTGCTTTATACAATATTGTATTTTGATTGGTTTTATTCTGTTTTGTTTTTGGTTTGATTTTGCTATCCCTAATGGAATGGACAACTATTGTGAAGATAACTGAAGTGGGTTCGTGAACACTATAGGAATCCAAGCATTCAAATTGATAAATTTGTAATTATATTAGCTGAACTCAGTATCACTTGCATATAGACCCCAGTTTCAGAGTCCCACCAAATGGCCCTGAATTGGAAAGTTACAGAGCTTTTAAAATAGAAAACCACGAAAAGAAATCCTGTTGGAAACATTTTAGCTAGAATCTTACATTAATTTTTGGTTGACACTGTATCCTGTATTCTTTGTTGAGAAGGTTAATTTTTCTCTTGTGAGTGAAGCTCATTTTTTCTTATGAGATTGCATTCTAGGAAATTTTTCATTCTCCTGGGTCAAATACAGGTCACTAGTTAAATGCAGTGCTCAAGATGGTATCAGTTATGCCAAGCTACAAAAATAACAAGATATACTATGATACATATTGTTGTTTTCCTAGTATCCTGTTTGAAGTTCTGTAGCAATCTTGGCACTTTAATTGATTGGCTCTGTTCTGTTTTGTTTTGTTGGATTTTACTTTCTTTAAAATAAGAAATTAAAATAATAACATAAAATCTTAGTAACCATTGCTTGATATATATATAATTTAAATGTTTACATAATAAACAGCTTTATAAAGAATGCATTTAAAAGCAACTTTATTTTTTCCCTGTCCTTTATTCTTTGTTCTATTTTTTCTATCTCTTAGACGTAACTAATATTAATATTTGGGTATTTATTTTTTTTAACCAGGGATCAAGCTCACCGCCCCATGCTTGCAAAGCAGGAGCTTACACCACTGAGCTAAACCCCCAGCCCTGGTTATCTATTTTTATTTTATTTTTTTGTCTTTTTCATTTTTATCGGTACCGGGGATCGAACTCACGACCGCCTGCTTGCAAGGCAGGTGCTTATGCCACTGAGCTATTCTCTAGGTTTATATGTAGTTGTGTACATACACTTCAGCATACAAAACATTTCATTTGAAACAACCAAGATAGTATTGAGGGTCCTCATGTTAAATAATGTAAACATCAGAAAGATAAATATGGCATATTTTAGCTCATATTTGAAATCTAAAATAGTCATTTTCATAAAAGTACAAAGTAGTACAGTGACTACCAGGGCTTTGGAAATGTAAATGGGGTATCAGAAGGAAAGTAATCCATGGATAAAAAATACAGCTCAAAGGGATAAATACTACTTTCTATAACATCGATGGAATGGACAACTGTTTTAAAGATGTAGGATGATAGCTATTGCTGTTTTCATAGTATCCTGCTTTGAAGTTTTGCATAGTAAATGTATATCACAGGAACATATATAATTCATAAAGAACTGGAGGAGAAGCCAGGGAAGATTCCCACATAGAAAAATGGTAAATATTTCTGGGGATGCAAATATTTATTACCACAATTTGATCACTACATGTTGTAAACATGTACAAATTACAACAATATAACACATGAGTATGAACAATTATTATATGTTAAAATTAGATAACTCAAATGCTAACAAATTTTGAAAATTTACCCAAGGCAAGGTTGTATCCTGTTTTTATTACTAATAATGGTCACATAATATGTACTGTGTTTCTCTAACATAATTCACTAGTACTCATTCACCATTTTTGAATTTATAAACCGTAATGAAATGAATATTTTAATTTCCAATAACTTTATATGATTTTATCTTCATAGCTTTTTATTAAACTTCTAAATTTTAATAAATGAATCATTTTCAATCCAAACTGTTCACATTAACTTTAAAATTGTGTTTCTTTGACTTAAATATATCTTTTTTGTTTGCTTTTAATACAATCACTGAATAATTAGGCATTATTCATACTATACATATGTATATATTTCTTTACTTATGTGTTATATGTCATATAACATTAAAAATACATAGAGGGTTAAAATGTAGTAAATATTTACACCCTCTATTTCTATTCTTTCATCTAACTGCTTTCCCTAATTTCCTGGTATTTTTCCTTCAATTAATATTTTCTCATCTTAAATTCTCTGTTTCAATTCTACAGTCATTTGGATAAAACTGTAATTTATTCATATAGAAGGTGAAAATGGTATATTTTTTAATTCTTTGACAATTTTGATAGGTGTGGTACCTCTTGGGGTATAGATTTTTTTGTACCAGGGGTCAAACTCATGACCTTGTGCTTACCAGACAAGGGCTTGAGGCACTGACTTAAATCACCAGCGTGGGGTACAGATTTTGATTGCTTTGTCTTTCTTTTCAGTAGTTTATACTCACTCTTTATTTTTACCATCTGACATCTGTTTATTTTACTTTGTATAAAATTTTCTTTTGTGAATTTGTGGAAGTTTCTAAAGTTTTTCTTTTCATGCTTCGAGATCAGGAATTTCAATTGGAATACTTAAATGAGGATCTTTTCTTTTCAGGTTTACCTAGGATTCAATGAGTGAATTCCATACACAGCTTCAGGTCTTTCTTTAAGAGAATACTCTGCTAGTATTTTTTAATCACTTTCCCTCTAACATTCCTTTTTTCTCATTCTAAAACTCTTCTCACTGAAATTGTGGGTGTCTGGACACTTGATATGTAGTGTTCTAATTTGTTTCTCAAGGAATTACCATCTATTTTAGTGCCTGTATTTGAAATGTAGTATCTTTTGATTTTTCCAAACCACCAACTCATATGTAAATAGTAAGCTTACTGGGTAAAAATCATTTTATGTATTTTATAATTGAATATGATATTGGCATGAGCTTCAAGATTATGTGCTACAACTTGATTTGCTTTAAACTATCATCTATGCCCTCTTCTTGTCTTAATTGACCTACTTATTTTTCTTTCCCCTGGCTTCAGTACCTCTTTTGGGTTTTATTCTTTCTATGATTTTGCTTAAGGTAATTTAATATTTAATGTACTTTAAGCAGAAGCGCCATTGAAAACAGTGAAGAATTATCAGTCTGTAGCTATTTAACATCAATGTCTTAAGTTACAGGTTGCAAGATCTTCAAAGAAGCACCAAAACAAAACCCGGCTGCTTATTCAGTCACAAAGATCATTACTGTCTAAATTCAAGAATAGTGAGGGCTCAGATGATTTTCTTAGCACCCTTAAAATGATTTTTAATATTGATGCAGAGTAATTGTTCTGAAAAACTACCATTTTACTATTCCTTTTGAAACTCATGGTTCATTGGTGGCAAATTTTCTCCTGAAAAACTCTTGTATCCTGGGATTCCTCCTAGACTTTTCTATAGTCTTTCTTAAAACCTGCTAACACTGTGATAAGAAAACTTTTCTGCTAGCCCTCTAGTAGAGTTCTCAGAAGAACTTGTGAATGCTACCCTCACTTGGTTTTCAACTGCTTGTAGAACAGCAATTGTTTTCTATGTAAATAGCAGTTAGAATTTGGATTAAAGTAGGAAGAGAGAGTCACTATTCCACAGAAAGCCTTATATCCTTTGCATTTTGATCACTTGCCTTCTCATAAAGCACTTATCGCAGGGAATCACAAAATACATGATTTTTTTCTGATTATAAGGTAATTACCTTATAGTTACCTGATTATAAGTGATTCATCAGCATGTGGACATGAACATATAATTTAATGTTTTGTCCAAAATATATGACACAGTTTCAGCACTTATAGGTGCTCAATAAAAAGTTAAAGAAGAAATAAATAGCTAATGTGTATTCAAGAATTGAAAACAATTAACTAAAATCCATAAAAAATAGAATGTAGACATATCCTTAGATTTAAAGTAACAAGTCTGAATACACAGAGTAGATGAGGCCAAAAAGGAGAATGCCTTCACAGTCACAGCCATTGTTATTTAATGAAAAGTATATTAAGAAATACTTGAAGAACGGTGCAGGCATATAGCACATTTAAAAATTTTTTATAGAGCTACAATCAATACTGCTAGATGCTGAGTAATTTGTTAATTAATTTGGCTAGTGTAATTCTGTGTAGACAGTGCTTAAAAATATGCTGCGCAGGACAAAAATAACACTGTCTTGTTAAAAGTAATTGATGTTTTCAGATTTGAGACATATAACAGCAAAAGAAATTACTATAAAAAGAATAATGTTACACTTAATTATCAGTATTTTTGGTGACAAGTACATTACCTTAGATTTCGTGTTAAATTTGGCATATTCGAAGCTGAATAATTCAAGAATGATAAACTCCATGAAGTTAAAGAGTAATGGAAATATAGACTAAGAGACTAAAATGTGAAAATATAATCTGTGAGACTATAGTTTCCTGGGTAAAAGCTAGTTTTTATGGCAGATGCATCCTCAGGTTTTAGTTGCTTACTGTAATAGATCATTTCTTCCTCATACTACCTCAGGGAGAAATGGGTTTATAGAAAGTTTATTTGTCCCTAGACTCCAGTTTAATAGCTCAGATTGATACAGTCTCTAATGTACTTGATGTGTTTCTTACAAGATTTTCTTGGATAATCTTCAGTTTAAAAAGAGAAGCATTGTTCTAATGTGTCACTCTAGAGTGCAATATATTGCTTTTGTCATGACAACATTTTCTTTGGAAGGTTAGAGAAAGCTTCCTGTGAAAAATTATTTCAATGCAAAAATATGAATTACAAGAAATAAACAGAGAGAGAATTAAAGACTTAAAAAGAAGAACAAGCTCAGGTTTTAAAAAAGAGAAAGAGTGTGTGTCACATTGCTGAATATGCAAATGTTTTTTATGACAGTAAAACTATTGTAGTACACAGAATTAAGAATGATGATAGAGAAATATCCTTGGTTAACCCAGTCAAGTGTTGAAGTATTTCAAATAGTTCATCTATGTTTGTGCAATTTGATAAGAGAAAATTTTGTGTGTATTTTATATTGTCTTTAATAATGTGCTCTTAGTGTTTTTAAGACATTTGATGGAATCTAATCCTTATTTTATAATAAAGAGGAAAAATAGAAAGAATTTAGGTAAATACTAAAGGTCAACTGTTTAGCTTAAAAATTAGATTATATTACTAGTATCTGCTTAATTCAATTACTTATTTATTTTTCAAAATATAAACATAATTTTCTAATTTGAAATAACTCTCTTAGTTTAAAAATGACAAGCACATGATTTGCTTATTAACTGTGCAATACACCCTAGATTATATGCATTACCATATGTTGATGATAACTCTTTAATAATTTTCAGTAAACCACTAGGAAACCATCAGTTATTTTTTCCATTTTTTAATTAATAAAAAACTTGTAGCGATGTTTGAGTCCAGCCTGTATATGAAATATTGCATTTGGCAAAGATTGAGCCCATACTATAGAATGATGAAACTCACACTGTAACTATCTTTGTCTAGGTGTTACTATGTTACTGCGTCTGTTTCTCTCTCTGCCTCTACCTATAATTCTGCCTCTCTCTGTCTGTCTGTGTCTCTCTCTGTCTCTCTGTCTCTGCCTCTCTCTGCCTCTCTCCACCTCTCTCTGCCTCTCTCCACCTCTCTCTCTCTCTCTCTCTCTCTCTCTCTCTCTCTCTCTCTCTCTCTGTAGTGTGCTGTGTTCTCTTCTGGATCGAGAGGGTCATTTTAGTCTGCCTTTTTCAGAAAGCATAGTCTCCTCTCAGTTTTAGTCCAAGCTAAAAGCAGATTTCCTTTGGGGAAGAAAAAAGGACATTAAGAATGTGTTGCATGGTACCCCTATAAAGGTCCCCTTTTCAGTCTTTTTATGGGAGATGTGGATTGGCTCTTCTTAACTCTATTATCTCACTATCACATCAGTTATATATGTGTAGGATCTGAACAAAGTCACAGAAAAATATAGAGTGGAAATTTTGATTGCTGATGTAACCCTAAGTTATTGAATTAGCATTATATGAATAAAGTCTTAATTAGACTACAAACTAACATTAAATTCTATAAAACTTGATGACCTTTACATTTCTTACAGAGTGAAATGCTAATACACATTTGCTACAAATTGTGATATTTCAAAGTTACCCATCAGTCTCTTTAACTGATAGGATACTCTATCTCTTCTCATTACTAATGAATAATTTCAGTAGCTGACTGGAAAACAACAAAAAAGAGGCTTGAAAAATTGTCAGTTAGATAGAGCTAGCTCCTAAGGAATAAATTCATCCAAAGTGAGAGATGCATGTCACATTCTGTACTTCTCAATTTTAATGTTTCATGTCTTGGTAGATCTTTAAAGTTGGATATTACCGAAAGAACAATACACTTTAGGGGAATTTTGCATTCTTTTATGTTAAATTTTGTTCTGTGAAAAGAATGAAAGTATGTTAAAGAAAGAGCTAACAATTAGAAACAACATGTACTGGTTGAAGTCTAAGGCTTCTTAATTAGAAAATGTTATTATTAAGATGTATATTGTTCCCCATGCATTTCATGTGTTTGGAATGGTGTTTGGAACATTACTGAATTGTGGAAGCTGTAATTATCCAATGATGAATTCAGTAGCATGATGCACTGTTAGAATATGAAGACTAATTGAAGGTTGGTTACAACTCCTTTCTTTTCTTCTTGGCTGCCATGAACTGATCACCTTAAATCTGCCATGCTCCACACTCAAGCTGTCTCATTCTTGGAACCAACCTAACATGAATCAAGTCCTCTGAAATGTGATCCAAAAGTAGTATTGTGAGTTTTTAAAATTTTGACCTAGTTATGGATGTTGACTAATAAAAATGATGTTTACTTTTTCAACAGCTTAGACTAAAATGTAGTGTGTTTACAAAGAAATATACAAAATGTTTTAAGGCTGAGAATTGTTGGGATTATCGTTTTTTTCTTTACACACATTCTTCTTTCCATTCTTTCATATTTGTTAGGTAATGTTTATCTTTTTTATTTGTAATGTTCCTTATTTCAATGATATACATGCACCATGAATTGAAATTCAGCAGTTTGTTTGGGAGATTTATTTTGACAGCTTAGTACTTGGAAAACAATCTTTTCAAATAATTATCTAATATGAGACTGGAAGATATTGCTAAATTTGGCAAAAATGTGTTAAAGACATTAATCACAGAAGCTGGGGTGGATTTGTATTTTCTCCCCAAGTACACATTGCTTCATATCTTCTAACAATCTCACAGACTGAATTCAAACTTTTTATTCTGGCATTCAAAGTTATATTCTATTTGGTTGCTGATCCCAACAAATTGAAAACATAAAATTCATTGACAGAATTTCTTGATGCTAATAAAGAGAATTTATCATTGAAAAACCATAATGATCCCATTTGCAGTATGATTTGCAAGGAAGAAAAAGATTGAAAAATGGTTATACTTCTTTGATATATTTGGCTTGGAATATCAATGAATATCCAATACTCAAATGAATTTCTGCTTTTGGTACTTTAAAAGGAAATGCTACAAAAGATAGTCATGGGGAGCGATAGCATAAATTTCACATAAATTGTTGAAAAAGAAAATACTTGGTGGGCAGACTTTAAGGTGGACATGACACTTGCATCCTTCTATTCATGGCTTTTTGTATTACTCTAATATTGACAATGTGTAGTACCTGTGATTTGCCTTTAACTAAGGGTGACTGAATGCTTCTACTAAAGATGACTATAATGCATAATAATGTGTATTATTTTATATTGTAAGACCTGTCTCATTAAGACATTTACTCCTCACTTAGTTTTGAAGAAGTTTTTAGATTGCAATGGTCTATGTATCCAGAGATTAAGGGCAGTTTCCAGACAAGAAAAATTTTGGCCATGAGTTTAATACACTGTAATGAACTGTATCCTGCCCATAATCAGATGAGTCTGGAAGCAAATTATTCTCCAATTAATCTTGAAATAATGCAATATACCTGAAAAGCATTTCAATTAAAACCTTTTGAGATTATTAAGCAGAGACTATATGGACATTTCTGAAGCACTGTAATTCTAAAATAATAAATTTGTGTTCTTTTAAGACCCAAAATTTAGCATTCAATATCAGGTGACTAACGCAGTGATCATAAATGATAATGCAATTTGTGAATTCTGGCATACTCTATTCACACCTCTTCCTAAACCACATTAACACCTATTGTTAATGTTCATTTTTACTATTGACACTTTTCATTGGTAGTGATAACACAAATCCTTGTCTTACTTGAATTTACTGTGTGATTTTTAGCACAGCTTACTAGTTTTTACTATCATGAAATTCTTTCCCTTTTGACATCTAGTACATCATAGTTATTTTCCGTCTAATTCATTCCATTCCTTTGAATTATCATTTATGATCACTGCATTAGTCACCTGATATTGAATGGTAATATTACACAAATTTTGTTGAGGAGTGTTGATATAATATCCTTAAAGGTTTTGTAGAGTTCAGCATTAAATCAATCCAACAGGTTCTGCACTTTTTGAATTGGTTGAATCTTTATTACTGACTTGTTATTGTGTTTTGAAGCATATTTCTCCCTTTTGGAGTAAGTTTTGATATTTTTGTGTCTAATAATCCTTTGGATTTTGTCAGTGTGTGCTTTTTTATTTTATAGATAGTAAAATACAACAAAGCAAGACAGAATAAAGCCAATCAAGACAATCCAGTTAAATTGGTACAGAACTTCAGAGCAAGATACCTGGATAACAATAATAGGTATTATACTACATATTATTATCTTCACAGTAGTTGTTCATTCAGTCAGGTATGGCAAGGTCAAAAAAACCCAGAACACTATAAAACCAATCAAAACAGAATATTGAATAAAGCAATACAATCAGTACAAAGCAAAGCAGTGAAAACAATATTGGCATTCAAAGACAAGATACAAGAAAATACCTCATGTTTGCTGTATTGCATATGGTCATCCTCCCAAGAGATACTCAGACCTCTGACCCCAGGTCAGCATAATTAACCAAACAATACAAGCATTTAGTTGTTTTATGTATCTTAGTAGCTATCAACTCCAGCTGACCTTGAAACCATCAAGTTGTTAAGGTGGGTGGTGTACCACACAGAACATTTGATTCTCAGCCCACACAACATTAGGTTTATGGGAGACACTGACTTATTTTTTTCCTTGGTGCACCTGGCTTGCGCTGCTTACTGAAAGGTTTGGCCCAGACAGGACACTGTAGCCAGGAAAGCCACAACCGGAAGCAGGAAGCCCCATCTTGCCCTGCCCCTAGGAAGTTACCTGTGACGCCATCTTCCCGCCCCTGGGAATTTACATATGGCGCCAAACCTAGGACCAATGGGCTACCTGTGTATCCCTAATGCCCGCCTTAGGTTCCACCCCAAACCGAGGTTATTTACAGGCCCCCACGCCGCGTGTCCGCCGGAGAGATCGCCGGACGCCAGTGGTGGGGTTGCCGGTCATCTCTCTCCGTGTTCTCAGAATAAAGGCCGCTTTTTATTTTATATTTCTCATCTTTTGTTAATATTTTTCATCTTTTGGAAATAACTCTATCATTTGGTGCCGTGACTCTATCGGCAGGCAACTGACTGTTGGGCCACATACCCAAAGTCTTCTAGCCGATAGCCAGATAACATCCTGGATTAATCCCGAGCTTTTTCCTCTCCCGAGACGTTCCTGTCGCCAGCCGCCTGCACTCCGCATCGGCCAGACTGATTTCAGGTGAGCACTCCCCGGGGAACTTTTCACACTGGGCAGCCCCAGTGGAATGTTCTCCCCATCTGCGTGTGTCTGTGCATTTTCACGTCCTTAGGACCGCCCAGGGCAGGGTTCTTTCTGGGCAAACCTGCGCCCACAAAATCTCTCACATTCTTTGGGTTCGGATAGCCCAAAGCAGAGATTTTTGGGACCGCCCACACTGAAAGAATGCCTCACTTCCCTTAAAGCCTTGCGCTTTCACGAGCAAAACTGTTACTGACCCCACGTAGACTCCATTCGTAAATCTCTCAGTGACGACTGGAGTTTATGGTTTGGAACTGTAGCCGCCGCGTGGTACCACAAATAAGTGACGACTTTTTCTGGACCTCCGGTTTTTTTCTTGCCTGAATCAGTCATGGGGAACGTATTTTCTAACTCCCAAAAGACGCCTTTAAAATGCCTAATTTCCAATTTACGTACTCTAAAAATTAAAGGCACCATAAAAACTAAACAACTAACTTTTTACTGCCAGGAGGTCTGGCCAACCTACCCGCTTATCGGCAAGCCTTGGCCTCGGAAAGGAACATTTGACCCCTGCATTCTCAGGAACTTGTACGATTTTTGTCAAGCTGGCAACAAGTTATTAGAACTCCCTTATGTCCAAGCCTTTCTTATTCTGAGAACACGCCCATCTCTCATTAAGTCTTGTGCTCCAGCTGAGATACTTTTAGCTAAGTCTACTGCGCCGCAAACTTTTCCGTCCTGCCCTCCGTTTTCCCAGCCACCGCCTGCCTACCACCAAACTCATTCCCTGCCATTACCTCCCGCTGGGCCGCTCTCTCCTCCCTCTATGCCTGATTCTCTCAGCAGCTCTAATCCCTCTCTGTTGCAGATACCTCCCGCTGTGCGATCATCTCCCTCTCCACCTTCCAGGACCCATAACTCTCCCAGCAGCTCTAATCCCTCTGTGTCGCAGTTATCTCCCGATGTTCAATCCTCTCCCCCTCCGTCTCCAGGGACCCATAACTCTCCCAGCGGCTCTAATCTCTCTGTTAGTGCTTCCTCACAGTCTCCGACTTCTCCTGAGAATTCTGTACCCCCTACAGCATTCTCACCACCCGCCCACCATACTAGGTCTCGGTCGCTGTGTCCTTCCAGCAGGTCGCGTGATTGTTCCAGCTTGCGCGGGGAACAGTCGCCATGTTGCAACCCTCTGCCACATGGCATGGCGCCGCCATGTTCCAGAGGGCCACATGGTGACAGGGCACCGCCATGTTTCTGGCCACGTGACAGGGCGCCGCCATGTTTCCAGGACCCTCACTGTCAACAGGCGTCTCCTTGTGGCTCCTCTTGTGAACTACAACAGCCACCCTGTTGCAGTGCACATGATGCTTCATTGTGCTGCCGACAGCAGTCCTCTAGCTGCAAGGCACACAGTGAGATGCCATCTGCTCGTGTTTCCCAGGGTGACCGGCAGCAGCTCTGTAGCCGCTCTACAGATGACTGCTCACATGTGCCTACCGGAAGGATGGCTGCTCAAGAGCCCTCTGCTCCAGAATCTCCTCAGGCTCTGCTACCGCTTCGGGAGCAAGTTGGCCCCAAGGGACTTGTTAACATCCATGTGCCTTTTTCCCTTTCTGATCTATCCCAGACTGCCCTTAAATTAGGTAGCTTTTCTGTTGACCCACAGAATTATATCAGGCAATTTAAATTTATTACTAATTGTTATGATATACATTTTAAGGACGTTTATAATGACTCTGGGCCTATAGCTGTGCCAGAACAGGACAAGCATACTAACTATAACAAACTTTTAAAACAGGTCCAGGAAGCTAATCAAAACCCAGCTGTGTTCCTAAATTGGCTTTCTAATCCTCGCGCCTTGCAAGAAGTTCCAGCTTTGCGCGCTGTGTCAGGCCGCCTCCCAGCCCCTCCCCCATGCGCCGTCCCAGCCCCTCCCTCCCCCATGCGCCGTCGTCGCCGCCGCTGCCATCTTACACATTTCCGGGGGCAGTCTGAGCCCGCCCCTGCGCGCTACATCCCAGCGCTTGCCCCACCCACTGGGCGTGCTCTGCCGGAGCGCCTCGAAACAGCAGCTCAGCGGCTCTGCTCAGCCATGCTTTTTTTTACAATTTGGCTCCGCTCAAAAGATGCTTTTTTATTACAATTCTCAAACCATTTAATCAAGGTTACTGGCCACCTGATAATTTTACCAGCCTTGTTTATCAATCAAAACCTTCACCAATCTCCTGTTTAACAACTAAGGTTATAAATTCCTTTTTGCTGGGAACCACTAGCTCTATTTCAAGACAAGGGTTTTCTTCAAAGTTTTATTTTATTTGTCTTGGTTCATACTATTGCAAATAACAACTTTAAAAGTAAATGTGTTCAGAATTTAACAGTATTAGATCAGTTTTGATTGATTTATTCATAAGATTGCTAAACCTTTACTGCAAAATGTTTCCATTAAAGCCTTGTTTGGCAGACTAAAGCTTTTTTGTTAATTCTACGTGTCACCCTATAAAAAAAGCGATATGCCATCCAGATAAAGCCTGCTCTCTAATCCAAAATGCCAATATTAAATTCCTGCATACTTACTTAATTCTACTATAGTCCAAATCCCAAACAAAAAGGCAAAACTTGACCTTCAAACCTTAGAGAGATCTTAATATGGTTTTTCATAATTTTAACACTTGTGACACTTGGAGTTCTGAGACAGGTAAACCTACACAAGGTGGAGCTGCCTGCCCCCTCCATGGACCATGCTCAAATGCAGCAGAAGATACTGGGCAAGAAAATGCCCCATCCTGGCATTCTTTGAGACCTTACTCCAGGGCTACTGGACTGTCCTAGCCACCAGAGAGTGGGTAAGCCATCCTAAGTTCTAGCCCTCATAGGAAATGTCGACACTGCCAGATTCGTCACCGACAGAAAATCACTGCTGGAGGCTGAGGGGATTCAGGGCAACAACAGCCCCCTTTAAGGTGTCCGTCTCAGATTCCAAGTCGCACAAAACTCTCAGGTAAGACATTCTCTATATTTGTGGACATAGAGGCCATATATACAGAGTTCTTCCTGAGTATTCAGGCTGCTATATTAAGTCCTCAATCTCTATGACAAGGTATTGATGGTCAACCTATGCCATTTACAAACAGGGCCTATTTTGTGCAGGTCCCAGTCTTCTCACTTGGTTTATACTTTTTCAGGATACATAAAAGCCTTTCTCATACTTGCTAAAGTTCTGTTACAGCAAATCATTCCAAGGACAACAACCAGGTTACAGCGACCCATGCCTAAATCAAAGTTGCTGGACTTCCATCCTGGTTTCACATCGCCCAGGCTAAGAGGTGCCCTCCCAGCCCTAAATCTGATCATTCTGAGTGGTCATCTCATCTTCTGTCGCCTACCCAATCTCCGTTTCACGAAGGCCTCGCAGCCACAGTTAACAGGCTAAGTCATGTTTTGTTATCCACTTTGGTTCCTAATTTCTTACATTTTATTAATGATCATTTTTACAGCAGGATTCTTTAACAGTATTGCCTACAGACTCCAACGCCATGCATACCAGAGACAAGCCTTACCAACCTACTGTCTTAACTTTTATGCTTTCAGATGGGGGAGTAATCACCTCTCATAACTCCACTCCTCCTAACCCCACGTTTAATTTTCAGAATTCTGCCTCACCGTGGAAATGTTTCTACCTCAACATGGTCTTGATAGAATGATATGTCTAAATCAAAGGCACCTTTCCTTCTACCTCACCTGGGTCCTTAAATATGACAGTGCCATGTCTCCTCATAACATTTTGTCTCTTTGTTTTTCCAGTCTGACATACGTGCATTCACCAGTGAAGTTGTCCTGGCCAAAACACCTGGCAGCAGCGTCTACCTGGGCATCAACCTTCATCCCGTCGACTCCCCTAGGCTCCAGTACAGCGCCCTTTGCCAGCAGGAAGTAGTTAAAGAGAAAAATCTTCGCCCCTTTTCATAATAACCATAAGACGGGATATGAAAGGTTTGGCCCAGACAGGACACTGCAGCCAGGAAAGCCACAACCGGAAGCAGGAAGCCCCATCTTGCCCTGCCCCTAGGAAGTTACCTGTGACGCCATCTTCCCGCCCCTGGGAATTTACATATGGCGCCAAACCTAGGACCAATGGGCTACCTGTGTATCCCTAATGCCCGCCTTAGGTTCCACCCCAAACCGAGGTTATTTACAGGCCCCCACGCCGCGTGTCCGCCGGAGAGATCGCCGGACGCCAGCGGTGGGGTTGCCGGTCATCTCTCTCCGTGTTCTCAGAATAAAGGCCGCTTTTTATTTTATATTTCTCATCTTTTGTTAATATTTTTCATCTTTTGGAAATCTTTTGGAAATAACTCTATCACTTACCAGGAAGGATGGCTCATTGCTTTTTTGTTAGGCTCCCCAAATTCCAGCATGGCTGATTCTCAGGAAACACTGACTTGTATTCTCCCTGTCATGCTCACAGCTCGCTTGTGCCACCTACCAGGAACAATGGGTCATTGCTTTTTTGGTCAGCTCCCCAAATTCCAACATGGTTGATGTTCGACACTAACTTCTTGTCTCCCTGGCATGCCCGTGGCTCATGCTGCCTACCAGAAAGAATGGCTCATTGCTTCTTTGGTTGGTCTCCCATGTTGCAACATGGCTGATTCTCAGGAGATGCTGACTTGTTCTCTCTTTGGTGCACCCGTGGATCACTTGCTCTGTTTACCAGGAAAGATGGCTCATCCCTTTCTTGGTTGATCCCTCAAGTTCCACCACAGCTAATTCTCAGGAGATGCTCCCTGCATCTTGCTCACACCACTTACCAAGAAAAATGCCTTATTGTTTTCTTAGTCAGGCCCCCCAAGTTCCAGTATGGCTGATTCTCAGATGCTGACTTCTTTTTTCCCTGGCGTTCCTGAAGCTCACTCAGGAAATGAGTGGCTTCTTGCTTTCTTGGTTGGTCTCCCAAATTCCAGCATGGCTGATTCTTTGGAGGTGCTTACTTGTTCTCCCCCTGGTGTGTCTACAACTCGTTCATACCACCTACCAGGAAGAATGGCTCTTTGCTTTCTACGTCAGTGTGTTGTGATTTCAACTTTTTTTTTATTTTTAATTGCACTGATGTGAGTATATTCTTATTTTTGTTGATGAGTCTTGCTAAGTGCGTATCTATTTTATTTATTCTTCCAAAGAACTAACTCTTCAATTTCATGATTCTTAATAGTTTTTTAGTCTAAATTTACATGATTTCTCTTCCCATTTCATTTAATTTCCCTCCTTAGTTTTGGTTTGGGACTGGTTTGTTGTTGTTTCTAGAGTATCTTAAGATTTTTCCTAAGGTTATTCATTTTGATTTGCGTTCTTTTCCTCATGTGACCATTGATTGTGATGAATTTACATCTTAGTACTGCTCTCACAGTTTCCCGGAATTTTCATTGTGTTTTGTAGTCATTGTCATTAAATATTTGAAAAATTTTAATGTCTTCTTTGATGTTTTTCTCTCCTCATTGGATTGTTTAGGACTATATTGTTAATTTTCCAGGAGCTTTTGCCTTTTCTGAAACTTCATTTTTTGATTTTTATTTACATTATACAGTAGCCTGATAGTATGCATGAAGTAATTTCAATTCTTTCTTTTATATACATAGGCAGTCTTTGTGTACTAGTATGTGATCTATTTTAGCAAAACTGCCATTTGCTGCTGAAAACATTGTATACTGAGTTGTAGAGGGGTGGAATATTTCATATATATCCATTCAGTCCATGTATTCAAGGGTATGTTTCAACTCTGAAATTTCATTTTTGTTTTCTTGCTTAGTTACTCTGTCTCTTTGAACAAGTGGGATGTTAAAATCCACTATTATAACTGCACTAAAGTTTATTCAATCTTTTAATTTTTTAGCTTTTATTGTATAAAGAGAGGTGTTCTAATACTTGGTGCATATATATTTATCAATGCTATCTCTTCTTTTTGGATTGTTCCTTTAACATACGTAGTGACTTTCTTTGTCTTTCTTAATCAGTTTTAACTTGAAGTTTTCCTGGTCTGATATTAGAATTGTGAACACTGCTTGTTTTTGGAGTCCTGGTGCATCTATCCTTTAAATTTTAGTCAATGGTTACCTTCCTGGATTTGAGGAGTTTTTTTTTAATGCAACAGATTATTGATTTCAGTTTTTTAGTGCTGTCTACCAGTCTATGTTACTTGGTTGGAGAGTTGAGACCATTAATATTTGGAGACCTTACAAGATATGCTGGTATGTTTTTCTTTTCCAGATGGATTTGTTGTTGTTTATCCATTGATGTAACTAGTTTCCTTTGTGTTTTTAGTTGGGTCTGATTCACTGTTTCTATACAGAGTATTCTTGTATACTTTCTGTAAATCAGGTTTAGCACTGTTACATCTTCTGAGCTGGTCTTTTTCATGGAAACATCTCATTTCTCCATCTATTTTGAAGAAAAGCTTTGCTGAATAAATTAATCTGGGATGGATAGCACTTCCTTGTAGGCTTGAAATACTTCACTCCAAGTTGTTCTGGCATTTAGGATTTGTGCTGAGAAGTCTGCTGTGGTTCTATTGGCCTACATTCACAAGTGATTTTTTTTGTTTTTCTCTGGTAGCATTTAAAATTCTTTTTCTGGATATCTGTGAATTTAATGAGGATATGCCTTGTACACATTCTCCTTTCATCCTTATTGCTTGTTGATAAGTGTCAATTACTTGTATTTTAAATTCTTATATTTGAAAACTTTTCTTCCATAATTTTGTAGTGAATCTACTTGTGTTATCTTCCAGATTTTCCCTTTGATTAGCCTTAGATTGGCCTTTCTGTTATCATCTAATAGCTGCTGAACAGTCTTCCCTTGTTTTCTTATCTTGTTTTTGGCTTCTTTGAGCTCTTTATCATAATTCATCCTTTGGTCTTCAATAGTATGTACTTTACCTGCACATCAATCATTTTTGCAATGCATGAATTCTAGACTATTTTATTTCATATATTTTCAAGTATTCTATAACTTTGTTGAATCTTTCATTCAAATTTTGAACTGTTTTAGTTAGCTCATCCGAGTTTTTACCTATTTCTCTGAAATTCACCGTGGACATATAGCATATATTTGTTATAAACTTTTGGTTCATTCCCTTATTGAATTCATCTATTTTCGTCTCCCTTGTCAGAACTTTTCTGTATATTTCTGTTACCTGGTATTTGTTTTCTTTTCTTTCTTTTCTTTTCTTTCTTTCTTTTTGGGGGGGGGTCTTTTTCCTTTTTATTGGTACCAGGGATCAAACTCACAACTGCCTGCTTGCAAGGCAGGCACTTACACTGCTGAGCTAAATCCCCAGCTCCTGGTATTTGTGTTCTTTATCTTCAGTCACTTATTGCTGTGTATTTTGGGAGTTGGGGTTTTTGGAGACCTTTTTTTCCCTTGTTTTGCTATTCTATTTGTATCCATATTAATTAATTTATGTGTCCCTCTCTGTTTTCTCACTCCAGGTATTAGGGCTTTCTGCAGCTTTAGACAAGACAAATGAGAAAATGTTAAGGCTTATATGAAAGTTTTTAGTTTTTGCCTTGTTGTGAATAATTATCATTTTTTATGCTTCTCTTATTCACTTTAAATGATTTTGACTCTATCACCATGCTTTGCTGAAAGAAATGCTTCTATTTATTTAGTTTTAATTTTAAAGAGAAAAAATAAACAAAATAAAACAGAATACAGTCAATCAAAACAAGACAGTGAAAACAATATAAGACTGTAAAACTAGATAATGTGAAATAAAAACTTGCTACCATACTATAACTTGATATATTCAAAATATCTTCCCTTGCCATCAGATATAATAAAATAAAAAACCAAACCAAAACAAAATAAATCCAAACAAAACAAAACAATGAAAGTGATACAGATTTTTAAAATAAGATAATAGGGAACTAACAATGGCTACCATCTTTAGAAGGAAATCTCCATAGTGGCTCTATTTCATGTTGCTATCCTTTAAATAAATTCTCAGACAACAGACTTTAGATTTGCAAAGTCAATCAAACAATACAGGCTCTAAGTTTTGTATTTACGTCTATAATTATCGTTTTAGCCCATGTTTCTCCAAATCAGCTTGTTGCTTATGGGAGTGGAGGTGGATCAGCACTTCTTGTCTCACAGCCCATGCAATGGCTGGCTCACAGGAAGGGATTGGCCCAGCCCACGACTGCCACTGTCTCACAGGAAAGGGTTAGCTTCTTCTTAGTTCTCTTCCCAAGCTGCATGCCTGTCACTGGCTTAATGGAAGAGGTTGGCTCAGCCTATGACTGCTGCCGCACAGTCATGATTGCTGCTGGAGTTGTTTCTATTTATAAAAACATCCATAAATCCAATCTTACAGCACTCTATATGCTAGGCTTTCAGTTAGTCTCCTCCTCTCTTTAAATATTTTTTGCATAATATGACCATTATTTGTGTTTGCTCTGGAGACCAAGCAGCACACCTCTTTCCCTCCAGAGCCAGTAAGCAATGCTTGATGTGAGGACCAGAGCTTCTTCAGGAGAACCAATGGCTCAAACAGCAACTCACAGGAGAACTCACAACCATCAATGCATCTAAATGCATCAACATATCAATGCCTAGCTTCTCTTTCTCTACATCTCTATTTATACTGGCAACTTTCCTCAGGTGGAACATCTATGCTCAGCACCATGCTGGTGTAATCTAGCAGGAATTAAGTTGACCACCAGTTCTTAATCCATAACAAGTGGTTTAATAAAGCAGATAAAGACAAAGAAAAGAAGAGAAAAGACAGAAGAAAGGAGAAAATAAAAGGGAATCAATAAGATATGAATTAGGATTATAAAATCTAATGTGGTAGCTATAAATAAAACAAAGAGGAAAAGGAAGTACGCTCAGAACAATATTTTTGATACTCAGGGTATTAACCATTTCAATGGCTATTTATGAATAGCAAAAGCTCAGTGGAGTAAGATAATTTCAGTCAATAAGAAGGAACTCAGAATTTCATTTCAAAGGCAGTAGATTCTCACATGGAAGTTAAGATTAGTATGTGAAAAGAATGCAATGAACATTTGACAGAATTACAGAAGATATTTATAAAAGTAAATCTCTTTAGTCACTGATGATTTTGGTGTTAGAAAGATAAAATATCAGGATTTCCTCTTCTTATTTTTTCCTAGTGTTTCTATATTAACTGGAGACAGGTATAGCACAAAATTCCAAAAACAGGATGGATAAAAATAGGTGAATAGCTGATAGCTATATTATTAATTTTCTAATTTTAATTTCCTCAAATGCTGGTCTTCCTGTAAGAATTTGCGTACTAGTGGTTTATTTGATGTATGATCTGAATACATACATGACAAAATAAGAAGTTAAAACCCTAAACCAAGGACTGTAAAGGGTACATCAATGAATATATTGAAGTAAAGATACAATAAACCGTGGAATTGTTCCAGTAAACAGAAAGCTGGAACATATATTTACCTAGAGCAATAAAACATCGAAAGTTATATAATTTAGAGTTAATACATATCCGGAAGTTTATTTCAAGTTACAAACACTTTTAAAAAATCACTAACCAGTAGAATGTTTCAATTAAAATCTGATAGAATGTGATCTCCATGAAGGCAGGCAATCTTTGATATTTTTTCCCTGTGTTTGTGTTATCTAACATTTAGAACCTGCAGCTCACATTGATTAATAAATATTTGCAAGAACAAATGTCTTCATAGTAAACAAACAAGTCAAAGCCAGTGTAGCTTAAACTCTGAAGAAGTATTCGGAGTTGACAGATAGTTGTGATTCCTTTCTCAGACTTTCCATGCTTTACTCTCTATTACTAGTTAGTTTCACTGAGAGCCTAAGAACAAGATGTCTTATTCAAATGCAAGCAAAATATCTGAAAGGGACTAAGTAAAAGGAAGGAGAGTTTATTTTAAAGAAAAAAAATTCAAAAGATAACAGAAAAGCTTTATCCAAAACTTCCAGCAAAATTATTTGTGTCTCAATATTCTAAATCACACTTCATGGACATTTCTGAAAGGAACAGTAAGAAAGATTATCAACCAGCCTGGGGCTGTGGGAAAACTCTCCTGAAATATATAGGATGACAGCTATACATTTAACATCTAAAATGATTTGGACTTACCTAAGAATAAGACAGGGAAATTTGAGGCTAAGTAAACATCCGTAACACATGCTTCTACGTGTTTTGCTGTTAAATAGCACTAGGATGTAAATCTGTGGAAGACAAAACTCTGGTGCTTATTATTATTTATTTGATGCCATCTTTGTAAGTTCCAGGGGGTAAGTTTGGGTAATTTGCCATCATTTCACAATGTGGCATATGTGAGTATGAATGCATGCTGGAGACAGCCTTTTTCTTTTTGCCCATATGGAAAAGTGAAAATGAACTGAAAATTACTATATTTCCTTTGACAAGTTAATTAAGCCTCACAATCAGTCACAGTCATTTGAACAGCATGGTTACTGGAATGAGAATTAGTAGGATACCATGATGGACAAATAGGAAACATCTTGTATAAGAAAAACTCTTTGACAAACACATAAATATAAAAGTATGATAAAAAGGAAAACATAGCTTTGTTATGAGTCAGGAAACGGGGAAGATGCTAAGGAAACTTATTTTAAAATTCAAGGAATGGAATAGTGCACTTTATATATAAATCTTTTCCTACTCATATGCATTTTATTATTATAAATGTATACTCCCACCTGACCATAAATTTCATGAGTGTAAAGACTATGTTATCTTTTCTCTGGCTCAAGCACATTGTCTATCATACAAACGTTTGCTGTTTTAAATAAAATAAAATAATTTACTTTTATAAGCCACAGACTAAGTTATTTTGTAAATTCCAGAGTTTTTCAAAGTTTTCTCATAATGGCTCACAATATTTTTCAAACAATTTTCATTATCTATCTTTATGATGTAGTTCCTGGGTAATAAAATTTTGATAGATAAAAATGTTCTGGTGTTTTTCTAAACAAGATTGTGCTTTATATATATTTGCATACAATAAATTCACTTATGATCTATATTCATTTCATAGACAAATGATACATATTGATATAAAGGACTGATTTTTATAATTATTTTCAGACATTCTAAAAACTGAAAAAATTAACTAGTGAACAACATAAATCTTTCCATAATTATTCATACAAATATAAATTTTAAGAGCATTGCAATAATTTTAACATATATTTATTTTCATTTTTATGAGATGGCATTTTATCATAAAAATGTCAATATTGTGTTATATACTTTTATAAAAATCATTTTCAGTGCCTGAATAAAGGACTATAATTGTTAGCCTATGATTTACATAAATATTTTCCACTGTTGTAAGGTGAGGATTTTTTATTAAACTTTTTATTATACAAACAGGCTCATGAACATGTTTTAATTTAAAATTTTTTATAAGATAAATTTTTCAATATGAATTTACTGTGTGAATGCATAAAGGTACATTTATTTAGAATGATCTTATTATTTACATATAGGGTCTGTAGAGTGGCTGTATCTACCAGACAAATGATCTTGGGCAAGAAACATTTTTAAAAAAACATTGAAATCAGTTTCCTTACATATTAAAAAGAGAGAGTGAAGCACCTGGCGTGCCTGGGTTGCCTCAGACTGTTGACACTAGGCCCGCCCCTCAGCCTGGAACAAACTTGACATCCTCCAAAATGCCTAGGTCACCGCAAACTGCTGCCACTGGGTCTGCTCATTATCTGGAAACACCTGGGAATCCCCAGGATGACTGGACCACTTCTCACTGTTGACATAGGGCCCACCCCTTGGGGAACTCACCCACCTCCTAGACCTAGTACTGCAAATGATCTTTGGATCTAACCCCTTCTCCCAGCACATTGAACATTACGGTGCTGGCTAGATGGGAGACTCAGGAACACCTAACACAAGACTTCATCAAGTTCCAGTCAGTGTGGTGAGTTTGGCCCTAAAATAGAGGAATGCAATGGGTAAATAGGAGAAGAAGTGAAGCTGCCTGCAACTGTAAGGGGTTGGTGATCCTGGCAAGAGAGTGGGTAATTCCCTCTTCCACACAGAGCATATCCAACAGGTTGAGCAGTGCATCAAAAAAAGCATCCCACAGCTTGGAGAAAATTAAACGAGTTTATGAGACCCCCCAGTGAAACATTAGGGCCTCAGCTAATACAAACACTATAGATAGGGAGATCTGGTGACCTGAAACAACCTGAAGACATAGCAACATTAGGAACTAAGAGTTGACCTACATCAATAGTTCTAGGCTAGTTAGCCCAGAAAGAATATAGGATGCACCTAACAGGCCCTGTAGGAGGAATTCAGGTGACTGGCTCTCCTCTTCATTGTGGTACCCAGCAATTGGACAAATATCAACCAAACAATAGGACCCTAAAATTCACACTATGGACAGTTTTAACTGCTGGTATTGAAAGACAAAATATTTACCCAAAAGATGAAAATGACAAAACCAAAGGCAAAATGCAATATCAAACATGTAGTCCATCAGGAGCAAGTACAGGCAACTGTAAAATACAGGACTTTAAAGTCATATACCAGAAATCTCTGAAAAGATAGCAAATGAAGTAAAGAAACAAATCCATGAGGCTATAGAGGTACTCAAATTAGAAATAAGTCTTACATAAAGACAGAAATAACACCATTAGTAAATGAGTTGCTCAACATAGTTAGAGAAGAAATAGGTAAAAAAAAATACAGTAGCATGAGAAAGTGATTGAAACTTTGAATGAACAATGCAGAAGAGAAGCAGAATCCATGAAACAAATTCAAAGAGATCCAAGTGACAAAAAATTTCACTGAAAGCTGGCAAAATCATTTAAATGAAGCTGAAGATAAAATGTCAGACCTTGAGGATAGGATGGCAGACGGGATCATGAAACAGGAGGACTTTTAAAAACAACAAAGCATCATTTAAATGACATTCCAGCAGCTTCAAGATGATGCCAAGAGAAACATATATGCACTTAATAGAGGAGCACCCAACTCCATAAGAAAAATACTAATGGACATGAAAAACCAAATATACAAGAACACAAGTGTAATAGGAGATTCTAACACCTCACTGTCACAAAGAGATAGATCAACTAGACATAAAGTCAGCAAAGGAATAACAGAATTAAACATACAAGTGAGCAAATGGACTTAGTGGGTGTTTATAGAGAATTCTACATAACCATATCAGAATATACATTCTTCTCAGCTGCACATGGGACATTCATCAAAATAGGCCATACATTAACCATAAAGCATTCTTAACTAAATGCAAAGGGAGCAAAATTATCCCATGCATATTATTGAACATAGCACACCCCAGTAAAACCTGCATAAATACATTGAAATTAAAAAACAACTTTCTGAATAATCAGATAATATTAAAGAAGAATCAAAACAATACCTCCAATACAATAAAAATGCAGATACAACATACTGTAATCTATGGAATGCAATGAAAGCAGAACTAAGAGGGAAATATATAGCAATAAACAGTCATATCAAGAAAATGGAATGAACACAAACAAATAACCTCATGCTACATCTCAAACTTCTAGAAAGGAAGAATAAGTTAAACCCAAAGCTCATAGAAGAGATGAAATTGTAAAGAGTAGAGCAGAAATTAATGCAGTTGAAAATAAAAAAAAAAGAATTAATGAATCAAATGCTGGTTTTTTGAGAGAATAAACAAAATTGATAAACCTCTAGCCAACCTTGTCAAGAAAATAAAGAAAAATCTCAAATCCACACCATAAGGACTGAAAAGAGGGAAATTACCACAGACCCCACTGAAATTCAAAAAAACCATTAACACCTATTTTGAAAATCTCTACTAACTTTGGAAAACACAGAAAAAAAGGACAGATATCTAGGAACATATGAACTACCAAAGCTCAGTCAAGAAGATTTAATAAATTTTAACAACCCAATATCACCTATTAAAATAAAAAAACGTGATTGAAAACTTACAAGCAAAGAACAGCCCAGATCCTGATGAATTCACGGCTGAATTATATAAAAGAAATTTAGAGAATATTTAACGCCAATACTTTTTAAACTCTTCAATGAAATTGAAAGAGAGGCAGCCTTCCCTAACTCATTCTTGGAGTCAAGTACCTCTCTGATACCCCAACCAGAGAAAGCCCCAACCAAAAAAGAGAATAGACCAATCCCAATAATGAACATTCATGCAAAGATTCTCAATGAAGTATTGGCAAATAGAATGCAGCAAATCATTAAGAAGATTTTACACCAAAATAAAGAGGTTTTAATTCCTGGAGTACAGGGATGGTTCAACATATGCAAATCAAAAAATGTAATATAACACATCAACAAACCCAAAAATCAAAATCACATGATCATCTCAAGAGATGCATAAAATGCTGTTGATAAAGTCCAACAACTTTTCATGATAAAAACCCTAAAGAAACTCAGAATAGATGTTGTGTACTTCAATCTCTTAAAGGCCATCTATGACAAACTAACAGCCAACATTATACTAAATGGACAAAAACTGAAAGTCTTCATTCTAAAATCAAGAACAAGACAAGGATATCCACTATTACCACTCCTACTCAATATAGTTCTGGAAATATTAGCTAGAGCAATCAGACAAAAGGGAGAAATAAAAAGACTAAAAATGGGAAAAAGAAGAAGCTAAATTATCATTATTTTCAGATGACATGATACTCTGTATAGAAGGCCCAAAAACTCCATAAAAAGACTACTAGAGGTAAAAAACAAATTCAACAGCATAGCTGTATACAAAGTCAACACTTAAAAATCAATAGCATTCCTATACACAAACAAAAATCTCCACAAGAGAGAAATTATGGAAACAGTGCCTTTCACAATACCTTCCAAAAAATGAAATACATAGTAATCAACCTAATCAAGACATATGTTGAAACAGGTAAAACCTTGAAAACAACCAAAATGCCCATCAACTGCATAATGGATGAAAAAAATATGGTATTTTTATTTAATAAAATACTATTCAGGTGGGGTGGAGCAAAGATGGTGGATAGATAACAGCTGGGTACAGAGGCTCCCTGAGATAGTCAACTTAGAATTAAACATAATACAACATGGGGAGCTCTGAACAGAGGGAGAGGAATTCTCTCATCCCAAGAAGAAACTAAGGAGAGAAAAAATCAATGAAACATACAGTCCTGGCTAGCCACACCACCATGCAGCCCTGAGTGCCTCCAGGCCACCTGTGAGACAGGCCATCCGTGTGCTGCTGCCCCCCAGATGCCACCTCTGACTTTGTCACCATGGGCCCTCTGGAGGCTGGGGGAGCAGAGCAACTTGGCACCCATTGGCTTCCCCTGCCCCCACTGCCTCCTTCACCACCTCTACCACTTCCCCAGATCTGGGCGGCATTCCAAAGGGTGAGAGGAGGAGGGTGCATTGAGGTGTCACTAGCATGGGACAGTATCTTCTGGGTGCATTTCCACTTGCGTGAAGACCCAAGCCCTTGGTGCCAATGCTGAGCAGGTCTCTGCTGCCAGAGCACCCCCAAGGTTGCTGGGTGGGTAAGTGTGTCTTTGCTGCCAGGAAGCCCACACATCTGGACCCCCATGGAGCCACCACCTCAAATGGAGCCCAGAGAATCTGCTTCTGAAAACACCTCTTAAGACAATAATCAAAAATACAGAACCAGGGGCTGGGGATTTAGCTCAGTGGCATAAGCACCTGCTTTGCAAGCAGGCAGTCATGAGTTCGATCCTGGGTACCGATAAAAATGAAAAAGACAAAAAAAAAAATTAAAAAAAAAAAAAAATACAGAACCAGAACTTTCTGATTTCCTGCTGTGCTCAACCAGCTTTGGGGAATTGGACCTGCCTGCATGCACCCTGAACTCTGAACTGGGCTACCTGGTCTGAGTGTCCCTGCAACATCCCAAGCCCCTGTGAGGAAGTTTAAGATACCTCAATAACAGCACATTGAAGAGGACAGCAAAACCCCAGTCTCAAACTTCGGAAAGACACTAAGCAATATGGAGAGGGCCAGAGACCCTCCAGACACACATGTCTGAAAGCTACCAGAAACATGACAAGAGAGAAATTTGAAAAAAACTCCAGCCATTGACCCTGGATAAATAAGCCCAAGAGAGGTAAATACAGAAGAGAACAAGTGCAGTAACCATGCAATATCACATACAGTATCAACAGATACAAAGAAATACCTTCATGACCTCATAGACGAATTTAAACCTGTACTTCTGATGCAACTGAGGCATTATACAAAAATTTAATTAAAGAAATGATAAGCCCCTGCCAAGAGAACACAGATGGAAGAATGGAGGAACTCAGAAAAAGAAGAGAAACCTTTGCTAAAGAATATTTTAAAAAATCTGCAATACATGAAACAGATCCAAAGAGATTACCAGAGAACTAAAAACCTCATTAAAAGTTGGCAAAATGCCTTGACAGAAACTAAAGTTAGCCTTTTGAAACATGAAGAGAGATTTATGGTGTGTGATTTTGAAAGAAAAGATCTCTTTAAAATAACAAGGAACCAGGAGGAAACAATTCAAAGACTAGCAGACCACAAGATGATTTATAACTTAAGAACAAAAAATGTAAGCAAAGAAGCAGAAGTAACTACAAATGAACTACAAAGACTATTCACAGATGCAATTAAGGAAAACTTCCCAAGAATAGGAAAAAGAAATGATATCCAGATAAAAGAGGCATACAGAACTCGAGCCACCAACAACCAAAACAGATCTACACCCAGACATATAATAATCAATTTTCCAGAAATCCATCACCAGGACAGAATATTAAAAGCAGCCAGAGAAAAGAAGCAGATTACCTACAATGGAAAACTTATCAAAATAACGACAGATTTATCAACACAAACTCTCAAATCGAGAAGAGCCTGGGGGGAAATAGTCCAAGCCATGAAAGAAAATAACATCCAACCAAGATAGAGGTACCTGGGCAAACTCTCTCTCAAAATTAATGAAGAAACAAGATAGTCCCAAGACAAGGAGGAACTGTGGGAGTTCATGGCCACCAACCCAACCCTACAAAAACTACTGAAGGACATTCCAAAGAGAGAAAGGAAAAAATACAAGGATTCCATCAACAGCAACATAGAGGCCTTCATGAGGGTGGCAGACAATGGAATGAAGGAGAAAAGTGGACAAAAATAGCAGAAGAATAAAATAGCAGAAATGAGGCAGAGAGGGTAAGCTATAATGTTTAGCATAGATAGCCCTGATACACTAACAAAAAAGAAACACAGGCAGAGTAGATTAGGAGGCAGGATTCATCAAGGTGCTCTGAATAGGAAATACACTCAACCTGAAAGAGGGTTAATAGACTAAGAGTCAAAGATGAGAAAACAATGCTGTATGTGACAGGAAACCAGAGAGAAACAGGGACAACTAGTCCAGCAGCCACAGATAGATTGGAAAGCTATGACATTGTTGGGCACTGTAGAACTACACAGCTGGAAAGAAGGACAGCCTTGTGACTTTAGTAAGTAAAGGAGTACAGCTCAAGATCAAGCTCAGGGGCAAAACAGTTTAGCAACACTCAGATTAATGACAGGTTGGCCAGCTAATCTAAAAACTAAAAGAGCTAGTGAGACCCAAAATATACAAAGCACTACGAGAAAGGGAAAAGGGAGGAACTGTCTAAAAAAGGAAGGCAGAAGACATTGTTAATAGTGTACCAGAATTTAAAAGTCACAGTAATCTTATTGCTCTGTTTAGTTTGATTATATTTTTTATCTATCTTTTTAAACATTTTATTTAAGGAGAAAAAAAAACAGAAAAAGCGTACAAGTTATTCAGAATTTCAGAAAAAATAAACGGTAGGAAATCACTAGTTAATTACATATTGTCATCTTAGAAATAGTTGTTCAAGTTACAAAATTAAAGTATATAGATAGGACTTTCAAACAGTGAGACTGCAAACAGTTTTGTTCAATGATCCAAAAAAACTCAGTAATATGGCTATCAATCTTATGCACTTAAATATATATGCAGTTATATCCTTTAGAGCACTTTCTTTTCCTCTCTTTTGTATAATGACAATTACACATTTTGGGTTTTATTACACCCACAGTTCTTATTACTTTTTTTTTTGAAGAAAGTAAAACCAAATGTGACATAACAGGACAGAGTCAGTCAAATCAAAAGGATGGACATAATACATAATGTAAAAACAAAATATAAGGTGATCAACAATGGTTACCATAATGCCTCTTGCTATCTTAAAAAGAATTGCCTATATCATCAGTTATAATAAAATTGAACAAAACAGTAAAGAACAAGAACAATAAAACCAAAATATTGGAGACATTAGAGGACTTCAAAAGAAGATAATATTCAACCCGAATGGGTGTCAAAACAAATCTTATTGTCTACATAATTGTTGCCTATACTTTCAAACTTGGTACTATCAAGCAAAGCAGAATAGAGGAAAATCAGTCAAAACAAGATGGTGGGATCAATACAGGGTTTCAAATCAAGTTAATAGGAAATCAATGTGGGTTACTATAATACATCCTGCTATTTTTTATTTATTTTTCCCTTAATTAAAAGGATAAAAATGAAAAAGTAGATAATAAAAAGGAGATAGAGATTAAAAAAAGGCATAGCAACAAAACAGTGCAGGTTAAAACATAGCCATTTAAGCAAAATAGTGTTTCACTACAAGATAATCTCGACACAAAAGTAGTAACCATAGTGCCTCTTTCCTTAAAATCTTTGGGTATAACTTCGTATACTATAGCATCAAACATATCAAGACAATGTAAAACCATTAAAGAGAATGACAGTATTACAGGGTATTTAGAATCAACTAAAAGAAAATGAACAATGGTTTCTGTATAATCTCCTTGTCTATAAAAGTTTTTGTTTATATTATCACATATAATAAAATCCAATAAGATACAACCCATTAAAACCGATGGAGACAGAAGAACAAAAGCTTGATGGGACTTCAAAACAAGAGGATATTAAATCAGCACTACCTATTATGATGTCTTGTTTTCTCCAAAATGGCTGTTCTTACCATCCAATCTTCTCTGCCTCATTTCTGTTGAGCTCTTTTTCTGTCATTGCTGTCAGTTTGTCTTCTTCATTTCGCTTTCTGCTTTAATCATTGTGGCCTCTCTGCCACTGTTTCTGGGATCTTGGTATTTTTCATTTTTAGAATATCCTGCAGTAATCTCTGTAGAGTTGAATTGGTGGTTGCAAATTCCCCTAGTTCCTCTTTATCCTGGAAGCACCTTGTTTTTCCATCAATTTCTAGGGACAGTTGTGCAGGATATATCAATCTTGGCTGGAGGTTATTATCTTTCTAAGCTTGAATTATTCCCCCCATACTCTTCGTGATTTGATGGTTTGTGCCGAGAAGTCTGCTGTAATTCTGATGGGTGTTCCCTTGAGAGTGATCTGTTACTTGTCTCTGATGGCTTTTAATATTCTGTTCTTACATTGGATTTCTGAATTTTGATTATTATATGCCTGGGTGTAGCTCTGTTTGGGTTGTAGGTGTCTGGGGTCCTGTATGCCTCATACATCTGAGTATCTTTACCTTTTGCTATATTAGTGAAATTCTCCCGGATTATTTCTGTGAATAGCTTTTGTAGTTCACTGGTTTGTGTCCCTACTTCTTTTATGTTCTTAATTCTTAGGTTATAGATCCTCTTATCATCTTCTAGTCTTTGTATTATTGCTGTTTGTATTCTTGTTATTTTTAAGAAGTTTTTCATTTCATGCTCCCACCTTACAAATCTGTCCTCCAGTTCTGATAATCTATCCTTAGTTTCTTTCAAGCTGTTATGCCAGCTTTCAATAGAGTTTTTAGTTTCCTGGTAATCCCTTTGAACCTGCTTCACGTATTCTATGTTTTCTCTATTTTTGTCATCAAACAATTCTCCCTTTTTTTCTGTTCTTCCATTCCACCATCTGTTTTTTCTTGACCGGTGCTTAGCCTTTCTCTAACTTTTCTAATTATTTCTTGCTTTATTTTATTAAATACTTCATTTTTGAACTCCTATATGAGACTCCAGAGCTATCACTTTATGTCTATTGGTGCTGTGTCTGATATTGCATGTTTTCTGTCTTCATTCTCTTTTGATTTACCGTTTCTGGATCAGTGTTCTCATGATTGGGGACTGAGGACCCTTTCTTGTTGCTCCCTCTTCCCATACTTTTTATTCCTTCCATACAAGCATATGTAGGAAGCCCCGTTTTTTTTTTCTCTTTGTCAGTTTACAGTTTGTGTGGATCCACTGACTAGGTGATCCTGCCCACTGCAGTGTACTAGCAAGACACAGACCTGGGAAGCCTCTGCTGGGCCCATCCCTCCAGATCAACCTAGTGAAGTCTTCACTGCTAGGGTGCACACTGCCAGGTGAAGGGACCTGATTTGGGCTAGCCTACTGGATCTCAGTCTGTGGTGTCACCAGGCCAAGTTCTCCCCACCAATCCTGCTTGAGAGGGGAAGATGTGAATAAAGTCACTGCATGGCCCTGTTCCGGCTAGTCTGCCTGTTCCCAGAATGTCCTCTGTTGGAGCCTCCTACTGTACGAAAGGGTCTCCATTTCTCTCACTCACTGCAGGTCAATGCAGGGCTCCCTGCCAGTCACACTCTCAACACCGTTTTGTTCACCAATTACTGCTCTCAGAGCTTTCACAGGTCTCTCTCCCTGCCATGCTGATTGGGAGCAGCAGCGGCAGCAGGAAATTCAAATCTCATCTTCCAAAGGTGCAGGATCCAGCTTCTGTGCTGAGATTTTATCTGTTCCTGTTATAGCATCAGGATTGGATTTCCAGTTGATTTCTCTCAGTTTAGTTTGTTTCTGGGTCGACAGGGTACATCTCCTCTCGCTTAGGACTCCTCACATGACACCACTCCTGGATTCTAAGCTGGTAATCTCAGAGAGCCTCTGTGGCTGCTGTTATTTGTCTGTCATATTCTCCTGGAAGCAGTTTAATTATATTTTGTTCTGGTCTGTCTACTCATATTAAATTTGAGGGCACAGACAGCTAACCCAAAAGTAGCAAGTTATACCATGGTAACTATCCATAATTTCTTATTAACTTACACTGAAACCCTGTAATACTTACCTTGTCTTACTATGCCTGATCTTATTTGAAGCTGCTTTGTTTGACTGCTGTTTAGCCTTAACTGATTTTATTCAAATTTGGTATGCTTGATAATATTAAGTCTAAGAGAAGAGGTAACTACTCTGAAAATGACAAGATAAAAAGATATCCATTCTGGTTTTGATTATTAACTGCTTTCAAGTCCTACAATGTTTTCAAAGCTGTGTTTTTTTAAAAATAGCTATGTAGTTTTATGTTCAATTATATTATGCCTGATTATGTGGAGAGTTCTACTGAAAATAAGAGGAATCATAGTAACTACTATAGATCACCTAATATTGTGGTGCTATATGTCTTTTTCATATGATGTTTTTCTAGGAATTTATTTTGTGTCTCATTTTGATCTGTTTCTCCCAATAACACAGAAAGGATAGATATGCCCGAGGAGATTCACACATGGGAAGAATTTCTAAAATATTTATGGAAACAGACTATATAATCCACAATGTAAAGAACAGATACTTTGAAGAAGAAGAGACACTAAGAAACCTAATGCTAATTCTGTAGTATTATGATATAAAATTTAGCAATACTATCATTCACTGTTCAGAGAGATATTAGTTCAGTCTCTTATGTTCAATTTCAGTATATGTAAAGATAAAGACAGCTACTATGAAGAGACTTAGAAATATTATGGTACTCATTATTGACTTCCCCAAAATTTGTAGAAACTCCATGCTTTAAAGTAAAACGAAAGGAGTTCCTGCACACCAGCAGTGGCCCAGAGAGAGATCATCTTTCCCGATGGTCAAGGACACCCCCAGCTTTCAGCCATCCTAGATTGGGCTCTACAGGTTTCTCACTCTGGCTGGGCCATGCCCAGTGACCTTCTTTCAATCCAGGGAACTGGGCTGGCCGAGGTGAGTCCAGCACATGACCGCCACCCAGGAGAGAGTTTAAGATCATCACTCCCAGAGGTTAAGCACCTGCCCAGCTTCTAGCCACACTAGACTGTGCTTTGGAGTTTTCCAGCATGGCTGGACCATGCCCAGCAATCTTCTTTCAGTCCAGGGAAATGGGCTGATGCAAGTGAGTTCTTGCACACCAGCTTGGGCCCTGGGAGAGTTTATTTATTTATTTTTTATTTTTTTAAAATTTTATTTAAAAGAGAAAAACACAAAACAAAACAAAGCCGTGTAAGGGTACAAGTAATACAGAATTACAATAAAAAAACAGTAAGAAATCACCAGTTAATAGATTACATATTATCATCTTAGAGATAGTTGCTCAAATCACAGTATCAAAGCATACAAAGTGGACATTCAAACAGTGAGACTGCAAACAGTTGTGTTCAATGATCCAACCAAAAACATTAATATGGTCAGCTATTTAACACCCCTAAACACACTTGCTGTTGTATCCTTTAGAGCTCTTTTTTTCGCTCTCTTTTTTACAACAAAATTTAGACACTTTGGGTTTTATTACTCCTTAGTTCTTATTACTTTTCTGGGGGGGAGAGAATAAAGTCAAATATGGCAAAACAAAGCTGTGAGTCAAAACCAAGGATAGACATAGCACATGACATAAAACAGTATACAAGGTTATCAACAATGGTTATCAACAATGTCTCTTGTTTCCTTAAAAGGAATTGTCTATCTCATTAGATATTATAAAGTTGAACAAAACAGTAGAGAACAAGACCAATAAAACTTAAGCATTGTAAACATTACAGGACTTCAAAAGAAGACAATAGTCAAACCAGAATGGGCATCTTAGTGAATCTTATTGCCTTTAAAGTAGTTGCCTATACTCTCAAACTTCATACTATCATACAGAATGGAACAGAGTATAATCAGTCAAAACAAGATAGTGGGAGTATTACAGGACTTCAAAACAAGTTAATAGGAAATCAAAAAAAGTTACTATTATATATCCGGATAATTTTTTAAGAATTTTCCCCTTAATTAAAGCAAACAAAGAAATAAGTAAATAATTGTTTTAAAGAATAAGGGAGAGATTGAGATAAAAGAGGACATAACAATATGACAATACAGGTCAAAGCATGACTGTTTCAGCAACATAGTGCTTCACCACCAAATAACCCGACTTATAGTAATTACCATAGTGTCTGTCTTTTTCCTTGAAATATTTGAATAAAACTTCATATACTATAGCTTCAAATATTTCCATATCAAGAAGCCCATAATAAAGCCTTTCCAATTAATAAGTGAAAACTTTATAAGGCTTCAAGGCCACATAATGGGGAATCACGATTACCACATATTTTTATATATTTGAATCATTACTTACATTAGGGAAACTATTCGGTATTCACACATGCGAGACTGGTTTATTTCACTTATGAGTATGGTCTCAAGCTGCGCCCATTTATTGATAAATATCTCAATGTGATCCTTCTTTATAGCTGAATAATACTCCATTGTATAGAAATACCACAACTTTTTTATCCATTCCTCAGTTGATGGACCCTTGGGTTGTTTCCAAGATATGGCAATTACAAACTGTGCTGCTATAAACATAATTGAGCATATATCACTGTGGTATGATGCTTTCAATTCTTCTGGGAATATGCCTAGAAGTGGAATAGCTGGAATAAATGGGACTTCCAATCCCAGCTTTTTGAGAAATCTCCAGACTGACCTCCACAAAGGCTGCACCAGTCTACACTCCCACCAACAGTGTAGGAGAGTTCCTTTTTCCCCACAGCATCTCCAGCATTTGTTGTTGTTGGTTTTCTTGATCCTGGCCATTCTTTCAGGAGTGAGATGGTATCTCAGTGTGGTTTTAATTTGCATTTCTCTAATGACCAATGATGATGAGCATTTTTTCATGTATTTATTTGCCATTTGCATTTCCTCATCTGAGAAGTGTGTATTCATCTCAGATGTCCATTTTTGGATTGGATCATGGAATTTTGGGGGTCTGAGTTTTTTTTTTTTTAATTCTTTATATGTTTTAGACAAGAGTCCCTTGTCTGAGAGAGAGTTCACTATAATCTTTTCCCAGTTTGTGGGTTGTCTTTTCACTATGCTGGAGATTTCTTTTGACATGCAGAAGTTTTTTAATAAGAAGTGGTCCCAGTTATTGATTCTGGGAAGTATTTCCGGTGCCGTTTGAGTGCTGTTCATGAATTCTCTACCTACTCCTATGTCTTCAAGGTTTCTACCCAATTTGTCTTCCAGTAGATTTAGTGTTTCTGTTTTAATATTCAGATCTTTGGCCCATTTAGATTTTAATTTAGTACATGGTGATAGGCATGGGTCTAGCTTTAGTTTTCGGCAAATGGAGAGCCAGTTTTTCCAGCACCATTTATCAAAGAGACTTTCATTCTTCCAGTAAACCTGTTTGGCTCCTTTATCAAAGATAAAGTGGATGAGTGTGTTTGTAGTTGTGGTTGTATCTTCTAATCTATTCCATTGTTCTTCGGCTCTGTTTTGATTCCAATACCATGTTGATTTTACTACTGTTGCTTTGTAGTACAACTTCAAGCCAGGGATTGTGATGCCTCCTGCTTTGTCTTTGCTGCTTAGAATTGCCTTTGCTACTCTAGGTCTCTTCTGGTTCCAGATGAAATTTAGGAGTGATTTCTCTATATCTATAAGGTATGTTGATGGTATTTTTATTGGGATTGCATTGAATCTGTATAACAGTTTTGGGTGAATAGCCATTTTCACAATGTTTGTTCTTCCTATCCATGAGCAAGGGATGTCTTTCCATTTTCTGAGATCATCTTCAATTTCTTTTTTCAGTATATTATAATTTTCACTGTATGAGTCTTTCACTTCTTTCGTAAGAGTAATTCCTAAATATTTCATTTTTTGCTTGCTAATATGAAGAGTGTAGTTTCTCTTTTTCACTCTCTGTGATTTTGTTGTTCGTGTATAGGAATGCTATTGATTTCTGAGTATTGATTTTGTATCCAGCCACATTACTGAATTTATTTATTGTATCTAAGAGTCTTTCCATGGAGTTTAGGGGGTCTTCTATGTAGAGTATCATGTCATTTGCAAGCAATGATAATTTAACTTCTTCTTTTCCTATCTTTACCACTTTTATTTCTCTCTCTTGCCTAATTGCTCTGGCTAGTTCTTTGAATACTATATTAAATAGGAGTGGTGATAAAGGACATCCTTTTCTTGTGCCTGATTTTAAAGTAAAGGCTTTCAATTTTTAGCCATTTAGTATGATGCTGGCTGTTGGTTTGTCATAAATGGCCTTTATTATATTGACGTAAAGACCATCTACTCCAATTTTCTGTAATGTTCTTATCATGAATGAATGTTGGACCTTATTGAAGGCTTTTTCTGCATCTATAGAAATGATCATGTGATTCTTATTTTTGGCTTTATTAATATGGTGGATTACATTTATTGATTTATGTATGTTGAACTATCCTTGCATTCCTGAGATGAATCCCACTTGGTCATGTTGTATAATCTTCTTGATGATTTGCTGCACCCCATTTGCCAATATTTTACTGAGGATTTTGCATCTGTGTTCATTAGGGAGATCGGTCTATAGTTCTCTTTTCTAGTTGGGTCTTTCTCAGGTTTTGGGACTAGAGTAATATTTGCTTCCAGGAATGATTTAGGAAGGATTGCTTCCCTTTCAATTTCATTGAATAGTTTGAGGAGTGTCGGCATTAGGTCTTCTTTGTATTTCTTGTAGAATTTTGCAGTGAATCCAACTGGGCCTGGGCTATTCTTGGTGAGTAAGGACTTAATTGCATTTTCAATTTCTTTTACAGAGATTGGGTTATTCAGCAGTTTGACATCCTCTTGATCTAGCTTTAGTACTTCATATGTTTCTAAGGATCTGTCTATTTCTTTTGTGTTATCAAACTTTTGAGAGTAGATGTTTTCCAAATAGGTGTTGATGATCTTCTGTATTTCTATTGGGTCTGTAGTGATTTCATCTTTTTCATTTCTTATTGCATGAATTTGAGCTTTTTCTGCCCTTTTTTAAATAAGGTTGGCTAGGGGCTTATCAATTTTATTTATTCTTTCAAAGAACCAACTCTTTGATTCCTTGATTCCTTGGAATGTTTTCTTAGTCTCTATTGCATTGATTTCTGCTCTGATTTTTATAATTTCCTCCCTTCATTTGGCTTTGGCCTTGACTTGCTCTTGTTTTTCTAGATGTTTGAGGTGTAGCATCAAATTATTCATTTGTATTCATTCTGATTTCCTGATGTGGGAACTCAGTGCAATAAATTTTCCTCTGAGGACGGCTTTCATTGCATCCCACAAATTCCGGTGAGTTGTATCTGCATTTTCATTTTCTTTTAGGTATTGTTTAATTTCTTCTGTGACCCACTGATTACTCAAGAGTGTGTCATTCAGTTTCCATGTGTTTGTGGGATTTTTGCAGTATCTTTTATCATTAATTTCTAATTTCAGAGAGCTATGATCCGATAACATGCAAGGGATGATTTCAACTCTTTTGCATTTGTTTAAATATGTTCTGTGAGCTAATATATGGTCTATTTTAGAGAATGAGCCATGTACTGCTGAGAAGAATGTGTATTCTGATGTTGTTGGGTAGTATATTCTGTATATGTCTATCAAATCCATTTGTTCACAGGTGTGATTCAGTTCTGTTATTTCTTTTCTCATTTTCTGTCTGGTTGATCTGTCCCTTGGTGTCAATGGCGTATTAAGGTCTCCTGTTACAATTGTGTTACTGATAATTTGAGTTTTCATTTCTGTTAATATTTGTTTTATATAACTGGGTGCTCTGGAGTTTGGTGCATATATATTTAAGATAATTATCTCTTCCTCTTGGAATTTTCCCCTTACAATTATGTAGTTACCTTCTTTGTCCTTTATGGTCATTGTTGGTTTTAAAGTTAACGTTGTCTGCAAACAGAATGGCTACTCCTACCTTTTTTTGGATTCCTGCTGCATGAAGTATTGTTTTCCATCCTTTGACTTTCAGTCTGTGACTATCTTTCTGGGTTAGATGGGTTTCCTGCAAACAGCATATGGTTGGATTTTGTTTCTTGATCCATTCTGCTAGTCTGTTTCTTTTGATTGGTGTATTGAGACCATTTATATTAATGGTTATTACTGTTAAATGCTGGTTTATTGTTGACGTGTTATCTCTCTGCTGTTGCATCTTTATCTTTCTGTTCTGTTTAATTATCTGCTTTGCTTAGTGGTTTTTTTCTTTGTGTATCTAAACTGTCTTTCAATATTTTTTGCAGGGTTGATTTGGTGTTCATGAAGTTCTTCAGCTGTTCTTTGTCATGGAAGTATCATATTTTACCATCAATTTTGAATGATAGTTTTGCAGTATACATCAGTCTATGTTGGAAATCATTTTGCTTTAGGATCTGGAGTACTGCACTCCATGCTCTTCTTGACTTTATCGTTTGTGCTGAGAAGTCTGTTGTGATTCTGATAGGTTTTCCTTTATAAGTGATCTGTCTTTTCTCTCTGACAGCTTTTATTAATCTATTCTTGTGTTGGATTTCTGGGATGGTGATTATTATATGTCTGGGTGTAGTTTTATTTTGGTTATGACTATTTGGATTTCTATATACTTCACTGATCCTGGTGTCGGTTTCTGATCTCATGCTTGGGACATTTTCAGCTATTACTTCTCTAAATATCCTCTTGACTTACTTTATGTTATCTCCTTTTTCATTAATCCCTATCATTCTTATGTGATTTTTCTTTGCATCATCTTGCAGTTGTTGAATTTTTGTTTCCTGATTCCTTGTTATTTTTAAAAGATCTTTCCTTTCCTGTTCACTAGCTGCAATCCTGTCTTCAAGGTCTGAAATTCTATCTTCACTTTAATTAAGGCAGTTTTTACAACTTTCAGTGGAGTTTTTTATTTCCTGTATATCTCTGTGCATCTGCATTATGTATTCTGTTTGTTTTTTATATTGCTCGTCTAGGGATTCTATCTTTTTGTTTAGTTCCTCCAATTTTTTATCTGTGTTTTCTTTAGATATATTCAGAATCTCTTTAATTTCTTTTATCATTTCTTCTTTTACCTGGGAGATTATTTTGAGTTTGAATTTCTTTAAAGCTTCCTGGAGTTGCTTGTTATTTTCAGTAGCTTTGTGTCCGATATTTGAGGTGAATGGCATATATTTTTTTCTATACACATTGCTCATAGGGTTTCTTGAGATGGGCTGGAGGTTTGAGGTTGTAATTTGGTCTTTCATTTTGTCATTTTCCTATATTTCTGTGTTTCAAGTGTTATTTGAAAGCTTCCTCAGGATCTGTTGGAAATCCCCTTCTTTGTTTGCAGCTACTGAGACTTTGGCTCCACGCTACCCCAAGCCACTGGGCCTGCAGAAGAAATGGCCCTCCTCTGCCTACTCAGAACTCCATAGTTCCAGTCAAGCTGGGCCTCAGGGACACTGTGTGCCCACCTGCCTGTTGGAAACTCTATAGCTCTCCAATCACAGCCGGGATGTGGAGGCAGATGTAGATGCCCCAAACCCGCCTCTCCACTTCACTGCACCTGGAAGCCTGGAGGGACCCAAACAGTCTGGGCTCTGGGCAGAGTGCGCTGAACACTCACCACAGGCCGCAGGGCCTCTGGAACCTGTGATTCTCCACCGCCCGCTGAGACATCCACAGTCCTCTAGACACACAGGGAGGCCGATGCATGTGCCCCACATCCACCCAGCCCCTCCTCTGCACACTGATGGCTAGGCTAGGCATGCAGTCCCAAGCAGGTTGGGCTCCAGGGATAGCATGGGCCCGCCCACCCATTGGAAGCTCAGCAGTTCTCCATGTGCATCCGGGATGGGGAGGCGGATGTAGAGGCCTCAAACCCACTTCTCCACTTCACTGCACCCGGAAGCCTGGAGGGTCACTAACAGTCTGGGATTTGGGGAGAGTGCACTGAGCACTCACCGCAGGCCATGGTGCCTCCCAAACCTGTGATTCCTCCCTGCTTGCTGAGATATCCACAGTCCTCCAGACACACAGGAGGAGGCTGATGCAGGCGCCCCAGATCCGTACAGCCCCTCCTCTGCACACTGATGGCTAGGCGCGGCAGTCCCAAACAGGTTGGGCTCTGGGGATAGCCCCTGGGAGAGTTTAAGATCATTGTTTCCAGTGATCAATGACCCGACCAGATTCCAGCCACACTAGACTAGGCCCTGCGGGTTTCTCAGCAGGGTCAACCCAGTGACCTTCTTCAAATCCCAGGAACTAGGGCTGCCCAAGGCGAATTCCAGCACACCAGCACAGGACAGGGGAGAGTTTAAGGTCATCACTTCCAGCAGTTAAGTGATCACCCAGCTTCTAGCAATACTTGACTAGACTAGGCTTGGGAGGTTTTGTGGTCCAACTAGACCTCTCCTAGTGAACTTCCTTAGTCAGGGGAGCTGAGGGTATGTCAAGTGATTTCCAGAACATTAGTACTTGCAAGGGGAGAGTTTTGGACCATCATCACCAGGGGTTAGGAGCTCCGTCAGCTTCCTGGAGCACTGTGGGTGGCACTGGAAGTCCTGTGGGCCTGAATGAACCATGCACAGAAACCTCCATTCAATCTCAGGAACTGAGGGTATAGGAGACGATTTCAAAGATGCCCAGGAGAAGCTTTGGAACATCACTTGAAACATGGAAATATAGGAAAATGAAAGATCAAAATGCAATCTCAAACATCCAGCCCATTCCAAGGAAACATAGGAGCCATATACATAGAAGAAAATATAGGCCATATATCTGAAATACCTGAAATAATAGCAACTGAAATAAAGAAGCAACTCTGAGAAGCTTAAAGGAATTCAAATTAGAAATAGTCTCTGAGGTCAAAGAATAAAGGATGAAAGTAATGAAAGAGATGCTGACCACATCAAAAGAAGACACAGTTAAAAATTAGAGGAACAAAACAAAAAGATAGAATGTCAGGGTGAGGAAAATAAGAAATAAACAGAATGCATATGGCTGATTCAGAGATATATGAGAAATCAAAAATTACATTGAAAGATGTTAAAACCACCACAACAAAAGTGAAGATAGAAATTCAGACCTCGAAGACAAGATTGCAGCTAGTGAACAGGAAAGGAAAGATATTTTAAAAATAACAAGGAATAAAGAAATAACAATTCAGGGGCTGGGAATTTAGTTCAGTGCCATAAGTACCTGCCTTGCAAGCAGGAGGTTGTGAGTTCAATCCCTGATACCAA